>NC_090347.1:29976494-30279524 GCF_035084215.1 Heptranchias perlo | reverse complement strand
TGTCCCTGTGCTAGCTCTTTGTAAGAGCTATCCAATTAGTCCCACTCCCATGCTCTTTCCCCATAGCCCTGCAAATTTGTCCCTTTCAAGTATTTATCCAGTTCCCTTTTGAAAGTTATTTTTGAATCTGCTTCGACCACTCTTTCAGGTAGTGCATTCCAGATCATAACAACTCACTGTGTAAAAAATGTTCTCCTCATCTCACCTCTGGTTCTTTTGCCAATTATTTTAAATCTGTGTCCTCTGGTTACGATGTGGAGATGCCGGTGATGGACTGGGGTTGACAATTGTAAACAATTTTACAACACCAAGTTATAGTCCAGCAATTTTATTTTAAATTCACAAGCTTTCGGAGGCTTCCTCCTTCGTCAGGTGAACGATGTGAAAACTCACCCGCCCGTGGAAACAGTTTCTCCTTATTTACTCTGTTAAAACACCTTATAATTTTGAACACCTATTAAATGCTCTTTAGTATGCTGCAGTGACGCTGGGCTGAAGTCTGAATCAGTGTTGCCATCAAATACATATACTCCTATGGGTTTGATGAGGGGCAAAAGCTCGCACCGTGCTGCCCAACAGTTTAGCTCAAGCCCACCCCCAGAGCATCTCTCCCCTCCACTGCATTTCAATTTCCAACAACAACTTTACAGTTCAAATTGGTCCTGAATTATAGGTTAATTTTGTGCTGACAGACCCAAGTTTCAACAAAGCACTTATAACTTGTCGGAATAAAGAAGCTTTATCTCATCAGCTTGGACCTCATTCCAAACCAGGGCTCCGAGCTGAATCACTAGTGCCCCATTTCAGAACCCAGTCCATGTTCAGAGTTATATGTAAACCAATATTAGCAGTTGGAAATTTTTACTTTGAGTTAAAGATCAGAATGACTTGTTCCACACGGTTTGGATAGCACATTTTAATTTGAAACACCAGTTCATTCAGAACCAACACTGATTTACAGCTGTTGGATAAACAGGACCTTTGCTTACTTATACACAGACCGCAGTTAAAATTGATGGCTTGTTCATTTTGAGTAGTATCAGACCTTCCTGATTTGAGGAGTTTTATAATGTCTTTGAGCTCAGTGCTTACCTTTCATCCTCAATTGATGTGGATTGGGGAGCAGAGATAACTTGTGTCAGATTAAACCAATGTCACTGTAGCATGTCTTATTTAAGATCGGATCAAATCTGTTGAACATATCTTAATATAAACCAATTTTAACGCAAAGCTTTGCAACTCAAGATTTACTCGCGTATATATAAAATAATAGGTTTCCACGTAGTAACTATTGCTCTTGCTTATGGGATGAAACTGACATGATGCCACACAGGAAGTTCAAAGCAATGTTGTAAAGAAGGAAAGCACATTCTGCCTCTGACATGTTATCTACCAGGAAGTTATTTGGCTATGTTAGTGATGCCCTAACTGGAGACTAGTCACTGAGAAGTTTGATAGCAATTGCCTGTGGATCCATCAAGGCCAACTTTGCAACTTTGTGCCAGTGGCTCCACTTTTTGACAAACTTGTGGGATGACATCAAAGAATCCCCTTATCGTCTGTTCATGTAATGAAATTCTGTTGTCTGGATCAAGCTGTGCTCCTTTCATATACACTGGTGGGAGGTTTGAGCTGTAAGACAAGGTGAAGGTTTGTTTTTACACTCTGCATGTGATGATTCATCTAGTACTGCAGCGTCAATTCTGTTCTCCATTTTGCATTATTTGTTACTATGAAGAGGTGCTTAGACAAGGAATACTAAGATGGTGCTTCCTTGAAAATAATTTGAACTAGCAGCATGGCCTTTTAGATGTTAATTGATACAGTGCTGTAAAAGATGGGGGCAGGGGATCAGGAAGAGGAGAATTTTTTTTTCATGTACAAGGAATTAGGTTCAGGCAATATTTTTCAGGCAAGTAATTTGAATATTGATTTGTGCCATGTTTTACTCCCCCCATTTCTTTCCTCCCTTCCTCTCCTGGCGTTGGCAGCTCAGGCTGGATATGGTTAGTTGTATGAGCATTGACAGCCTTCCATTATTTCATTTGAGTGGCCATTCTTTATGTGTGAGCCTGCAAAGTGAGCATCCGTAGGCTTTTTGACAACGGAGGGTATCAGAGCTGAACTTGATCCTGGTCTCACATGATGTCCATACATGTCACTTTCCAGTAGGAATCACTTGATACTGACCAGGAGAGGGAACCATGGCTGATTTCACCCACCCCCCCACCCCCAACCCCCACCTTCCGCTCCCTAGTCCAGGGACACTGAGGCCAATTTTAATGCTCCAATGTTGTCCTGGGTGAGATCAGCTAACACAACACAGACCATAGTTGAGAAGCTGTTAAGAGATCCTGATGCTCTCGGAGGTATTTCATGGATCTTGGAAAGGGAACTAATCAGCAATACGAGACATCTGACATACAAGATTTACCCAAGTGTTTACTTATTCAAATACTTTTCCAGGAAACTCATGGAACATAAGGCAGTCAGTATTGTCAACATTCAGTGACTATAAGCATTTTAAGATCTCTTGATCTGTTTTTGTACGGTAATTCCTTTCATGCAGCACTTAGCCACAAACCAATTCTGTTGAATTTTTTTACCGCTTAGGTGACCACTTCCATAGTAACTATTCACTATATTAAACCAATTTCTTTTTTCACAAGCAAATTTCTATCAGGCTGATTTAATTTTTGTATAGAATTGAAACTATCTGTGCAGTGCATAGGATGTGATCCTGAGAGCACATTGTGAAGTCGAAACATAGTCTAGTACAGTAATATTTTGGTTTGTGTTGATGTTAGTGGCTGCATCATATATAAGGCTACCACCAATTGGTTCCTAATTAGCAATACTTAATGTTGACAAGTTTGTAGAGTCCATGTTTGAATAAGTTAGACTTTTAAATATTTACATTATCCATTGTGATTCACCATTTATCGAACTGATTGAAATGGACCAGCCAGTGCTTTCTAGCTAGGAATATACTGAGATACTCCAGAAGGTTTAGAATCTACCCTGACTATTTGTTGTGCTTTACAATATATACACATTTTTCCCTTCATTCATAAAAATTAGTTCTTGTGTTATGATGCAGGGATGGGAATGCATTCAGTAATAACAAACAATGGATGTGTGATGTCGAAGGTTCAATATAAAAGTTGATAGCTGTAATCAGAGGTGAAAAATGACTGTGCTACCTCAATTTCGGACATTCTTGACATAAGAACATCAGAATATAGATATAATTTGAAGCATTATGAAATAATAAAGACACTCAGATCTATTAAATCTATATTTTAGTTTCTCAGCAAGTTAGAGGCTGCAACTTTGAGTGCACATTGAGTTTAATGAAATTCCTAGTCTCACGAGTGTGGGGAGAATATTCAGCAATGGTATGACCTTAAAAGCTTTCAATGTGCATGCGTGTATGTGTAGGTGTGCACATATGTGCATGTGTGTATGTGTAGGTGTGCCTGTGTGTGTGTATTGTGTGTGTGTGTGTGTATATTGTGTGTGTGTGTGTGTGTGTGTGTGTGTGTATTGTGGGTGCCAGTATGCGAGTTTGTGTGTGTATGTGTATTGTGGGTGTCTGTACGCGAGTATGTGTATTGTGAGTGTATGCGAGTGTGTGTTTGTGTGTGTGTGTGTGCGTGCACCTGTGCTACAATGGTTGTATTGGACTTTCTGCTATTCATATATCAGGTAGGTGATGTGCAGTCACATGCATTCATCAAACCCACATTACTAATGTGCTACCATGTTACCATAGCTTGTTGAGTTTGTTGTTTGCATTTTAGAGGTTATTAAAAGAAAGTTCAACGAGCAGGAAATAGTGTTAAAAGCATCTTGAGGCATGACAAGTTTTTTTTGATGTTTTTAAAAAAATACATGTTCAAACTTTTCTATTTGGGCGACCGTCTGCAAATATTGACACACTCTCAGTGACCCCCTGAAATTATTGTAAATAGTAACACATCCCGAGGGGCCCATGTCCTAACTTCCAAAGGACAGCGCTGCTTTCTTTTGAATAGGTGACTATCATCGCAGAAAGCGCCTCGTTATACAGGAACAGCAAGTCAGCAAATACAGAAACATGTAGAAATTTGTTGACAGACAGACAGAAATGTGCAGACACTTCCAGCCTTGGAAATCCCTTGTGCACCCCAGTTTGAAGAACAATGTGTTATATGGGTCTTTAGTAAGGTCCTATTGGCAATCACTTTACTTAAAAGAACTGTATTGACTAATTGTCATAAAAGGAACAATCATTAATATTGCATTTCCAGCATCTGTAATCTAATTTCAAGTATACTTATACTCTTGCTGCCCTGGCAGGGCAGAGCTACCAGTGTGAGTAAGGTGAGCACAGCTTGGCTGCATGTTACTTGCAACTTGACCCTATTTCACATGCTGTCCATGGGACAGTTACTGGTACATCAAATGTAGTATCAAGTCGATTGCTCCCGCTGGTATGGAGGGAGGTGGGAGCAACTAGATCAGAATTGCAAATGACTAATTGTTCATTTTAAAAAAAAATGTAGCCATGGGGGGTGGCAGACCAAAATACTCCAAATTTTAAAATAAAGATTGCCATTTTTTTTAACATGTTCAAAAACAACAAATATAAGCATTTTTTTCTAAGACAAAATAAAATTCGAAGAAATATTTTGAGATTTAATTTACGTGCAGAATCATCGATTATTAACAAATTTGGCTATTAGTGGTCCAAAAATGGAGTTCCCAACCTTAAACCCTTTTCAGTATTTCATGAGGTGCCCAAAGCATGTGCCGGAAACACAGCAAGAAAATTCACCAAGGTCTCGAGTCAGGCATGATCTGAATTGTATAGGTCTGATTTGGTGTTGTTGTGGCTAGCTTATTCAAGGCCTTGCTGTTAAGTTGATGTATGTGTTTTGTTTGAAGATTTCCTCTTTCATAATCTTTTGTTGAACAATAGCTAAGAACTATGGGGTTGGTGGGGGGGGGGGGTGGTGGAGAATGAAGGAATAATGTATAAAATAAAAACAGAAAATGGTGGAAACATACAGTATGTCTGTCATCATCTGTAAATGGTAGTCATGATGTGGAGATGCCGGTGATGGACTGGGGTTGACAATTGTAAACAATTTTACAACACCAAGTTATAGTCCAGCAATTTTATTTTAAATTCACAAGCTTTCGGAGATTTTCTCCTTCCTCAGGTAAAAATGAAACATTCCAGAATCAAAACAGTGACTGAAGCATTAATTGAGTTCTGACAAAGTGTCTACACCTGAAATGTTAACCTGTTATTTTACAGATGATTGTAAACAATTTTACAACACCAAGTTATAGTCCAGCAATTTTATTTTAAATTCACAAGCTTTCGGAGATTTTCTCCTTCCTCAGGTAAAGTACTGTGCTCCCCTATTGAATATTCAAAAATATTCAAAAACATTTACCTGAGGAAGGAGAAAATCTCCGAAAGCTTGTGAATTTAAAATAAAATTGCTGGACTATAACTTGGTGTTGTAAAATTGTTTACAATCATCTGTAAAATAACAGGTTAACATTTCAGGTGTAGACACTTTGTCAGAACTCAATTAATGCTTCAGTCACTGTTTTGATTCTGGAATGTTTCATTTTTAGATGCCATTTCACAGCGCCTTCTAAAGATTTCAGTTCAAACGAAAGCATTAAATGAAAATAGACCAGATTTTAAACGGTGTTTTAATAGCTATTGGCACAGTATTACTGTTCTTAAAGTTATATCTGCAGTACTTCAGAACAACCAGCTTATCTAATCCTATAGATCTGGGGATTATAGTGATTAGCAGTACACAGTTAATGTTGCTCAATACGGTACTTAAAGGGGAAGGAAAGTGTAGGGGAAATACTTTTTATTCAAAGTACTGTGCTCCCCTATTGAATATTCAAAAATATTCACCAAAATATTCCTTGATTTTTAAAAAATCCTTACCTCTAATGGAGACCCACATTCTCTCTAGACTTTCCTTCTCTGTTAACCATTTAATTAATTAGGGTTGAGGAATCTGAAGGGAAAGTGCTCACCTGCTGAGGTCTCGGCCATTATGCCATTCTGGTGACAAGTAGTTGCTGCCCCTTGGGAAGACGTACACACGAAGTATGTTGGCCAACAAGTGCTGCCTATTGTTAGCAGCATCGTGTACTTTCAGTAACATCAGGTTCAGAGGGCAAGTCATTCAAAGCAGCTGCAACACGACTGCTGGCTTGTGCGGAATGATGTAATTACATCCTTCTGTCAAGCAGTGAATGCAGCGGCTCATGAGCGGTGGTTAGGGCCTGAGTCAGGTTACTGCAGGATGCTGTCAGTATCCGTAAAGTAATCCCCAGCAGAATTCACTGTGGACTCCAGACAATGCACGCATTATACTAGAAATAGCTCCGAATTGTAAGTGTCTATGCTTTGGAGATCTATAATGTGTTTCTTTATCTATTGTGTGGAAGCCTATGGTCGCCTTCAAGTGATTTGATTCAGGGACAGTAAGGAAAGCAGACCTGGAGGAAATGGAAACAAGTTTGTCTTCTGCTTTGGGTTTTTGGGTCAGTGAAGAGAAAATAATACTGACCACAGAAACCTTTAATTCCTTCCAAGGAAACAGAGCAAGTTCTGAGTGTTTTCAGCATTGTTAAAAATGCAATATTCTTATTCACCGGTGTTCGTAGTTCTCAGTTGAAGTCTATGAAAAATCACAAGCTTGTTTTGTTTCTTTAATTCTTTTTCTTCCTGACCTAGTTAATAAAAAGAAAGCTTTACGAAATGATAAAGCAGCTGATTAAATCTGATGACCTGTTGAGAAGATTATCTTCATATTTTGAATTATTAACTCTGGCATCCTGGAATTAATAGCTGTCCTCATTGAGGACTTCATTACCTTCTCATATTCTGCTGAAGATTATGAATCAATCCTTCAATTCTTAAGTATTATTTAAAAGGCCCTTTTCATGTGATAAAGTGTGCTATAAGGTGCTTTTTTCTGTGTGTATGTGGTAGAGTAGGAAATAATTTCACAGTGTCAGTAATCACTTTCACTACTACAAATATTTTTTGTTAAGTTTTAATAAAAAAGATTAAACTTACAGAAACACATTGCAAAAGGTGCTGGAACACAGCATGATTGAAAACCTCACAATATGGTGACACCACCCCTTTAAGAAACAGAAAGCTTTCTGTTTTGCAAAAGGCACACACTTCTATAAATCATTTTGAATGCCCCTTGTACAGAACTCCTTAGGATTCTATTTGTATCTTTTACAGTTAGTTATCCAGGAAAAGCATTGCTTGTCCCTTTAAGACAACATCCAAAAACCATATAAGGGTCAACCGACAGAGCAATTTTATGCCCACATTTCATTGAACATTAAGCTTTCCACATCTAAGCCATATTAATGTGGAAACCTAGAAGCAGATTAGAATTAACTTCAGTGCTGCGATTCAATGTTAGTGGAATATTGCACACTTAATCAAGTTAATTTGGGATTTAAGTTTTTCCAACACATGATAATGGGTCAGCAGTAATCCTTTTCTGTCTATAATAGAAGTAGTGTTTATAGCAGCTCTCTGTCTGAAATAATGGTTTAGTAACAGCATGAGAAGGAGAGGCATGGTGGTATGAAAAATATTCTTTCCAATTCCTTTCTGGATATATATCTTTGAAATGTTACAATGGTGCTTGCTACTAATTTACGCATCATTGCATTTATTGTAAGGGGAAGATTAAAAGCTCCTTGAGGTTTAATATGTTTCCTTTTTCTTTCTAGCTTCTTGTCGCCCATGTAATGATACAGAAGTCCTGCTCGCTGCCTGCACTAGTGATTTGGGTAAGTCAATCTTTTCTCTTTACCATTGTACATTTTAAATAAGCATTCACTACTTCAGAACATTGTTCAATTAGAGCATGACAAACATTGAGCATCTAAATAGAAATGGAGCTAAGCAGGAAATAGGACTAGTAAAAGGAATCAAAGTAATCATCGTGTTTAAGAGACCACAGTTAAGTAAGTTGATAACAAATTTGTTTCGACTAAAGACTTTGTAATTGTCTGCGCCTTTGTACGTTGGACAAAGAGGCTGTAGAGTTTAAAGGAGCTGTGGATTCAGTGTTCAAAGATTCCCTAGGGTGAGCACTGGGCATTTTCTTTACTTCTTCCTCCGTAGGATGTAAAAGAAGAAAGGAAGATTTTTGGACTCTGCTTGCACTGTTTAAACTGTGGGTTTCGCCTATACATTATGCTACATCATTACACAGTGAAATGTGTATCCTGCTTTACTGCTTCTTAATGAACACACACTGCTGAGATGCAAATAGCTTTCTGAGCAATGAAATGCATTGTGTTGGCACCCTGTGATCTTAAAACTCAACTCAAAAGCAAAGTAAAAAGGGAGAAAGTTCTTGAAACTAGCCGGGGATCGTTTTTGAAGAGCAAAGGGTCACTTTTATGCACTGGACAGCCTATTTTATTGAGCATGAAATTGCTAATTCAGTCCAGAGGCTCAGATAAATCAACGATTTGAGTTTCAGAAATTGGACTCTGACCAATGTCAGATGCAAAATGATTTCCAAAGTGCAGAGTAACAATTTGATATGCATTTGCTAAGCCAAAATCTTGGTTGAGGTTCACTTTGGCCCATGGGCTGGCTGTCTCATTCCAGGTTGTAATTTGGACATTACCAGACTCCTTTTTTTACTCCTGTTGTGCTCTGTAATTTAGTATAAATATCTCCTGCTCGTGTATAATGCTAGGGCTGGTTGTATAATTTCAAGTCTGGGCAGTTTATCTTTATGTAGCTGGAGCAGAAAGGGATTAATAATCTTCTCATTTATATGTAACAAAAAAGAAACAAGTTAATTAAGTACTTTGCTCACTTGAGCAACTTTTCCTACTGATTTCTATTTTAAAGGGAGACTTTTTACTGTGTTCATTTACATAGAAAAGTATAGAGGCGAATTTTAACCGTCCCCACCTCGGGCGGAAACCGAGTTTGGGGGGTGGGGGGAAGGGGAGGCTGGCAGTTAAAATGCAGCATGTGATTTATCACCCCATCCCGCTGCGTTCCTGCATCTCCCGATATTAACCTGCTCACAGGTCCGGTCACCATGGCGCAGGTCCGGTCACCATGGCGCAGGTCCGGTCACCATACCACAGGTCTGATCACTAGGATGCAGGTCTGGTCACCATAGCACAGGTCTGGTCACCATAGCACAGGTGTGGTCACCATAGCACAGGTGTGGTCACCATAGCACAGGTGTGGTCACCATAGCACAGGTGTGGTCACCATACCACTGGTCTAATCACCAGGATGCAGTTCTGGTCACTGTGCTGCAGTCCTAGTCACTAAGCTGCCATTCTGGTCACCGTGCTGCAAAAAACTTATACATGCTTTGGAGAGAGTACAGAGCTGGGCAACAAGACTGATCCTAAGTGTAAAGGGAATGAGCTAAGAGTACAGATTCGAGAAACTCAAGCTCTACAGTCTAGAAAAATGGTGGTTAAAAGGGGACTTCATCAAGGAATATAAAGTATTGAATGGCATAAATAAGATGACTCCAGAATAACATTTAAAATTAAGCTGGGAAAGTAGTGCCTGAGGATATAAATGTAAATTAGTGAAAAGGACATTTAAAACAGATATTCGGAAGGACTTTGCTTAATGAGTGATAAACATTTGGAAACATTTCCAGGAAAGGAAATAGAAATAAAAACATAAGGATGTCCACAATGCAATTGGATTCTAAAATTGGAGAACTAAGGCTGTGAGAGGGATGCGTCTCAATGAACTAAATCACTTTATCTCATCCCTGACTTATTTTTATGTCTCATGTTTTATTAATGCAGCATTTAAAAAAAATGTGATCATTTTTTTGTTCCCTAGTGGTGAGAGGAAGCATTCGTTCTGTGTCACATGATCCACAGCAGGAGGAATCAACAGTAGATATATTTGCAGACAAGATTTACAGACAAAAGAACAAAACATTCCAGCCAATTGGGAAGAGCGGGAAGTGGCTGGGACATATAAAGACACTGCTACATTGTGGAGTTAAGGAAGGAGAAGGGGACTTCCTATTCACAGGCAGCATGCACTTTGGTGAGGCCCAACTAGGCTGTGCACCCCGATATAAAGACTTCAGAAGGATCTACAAAGAAGCAAGAGACAAAGGAGAAAACCCTTGTGAAGTGTCCACCGATTGAAGCAACTCTTTCACGATCGGTTGCCAATGTACTAGTTGAATCTAGATAAATCGAATGGAGCTAAAGGAACACTATCCCATAGTGCACTGCATTTGACACGTGGTACTGATGGAACTAAGCATTATGCCACTTTATTAGATCTCAGTGTTGCTAGGCAACAGTTCAGATTTTCAACTAAACTAAAATGGACAAGACTTAACTTGCTTCTCTTAAAAATGATCTTTGCTATTCAAGACTGCCATGAAAATATCAATACTAATGAATTTCAATGTCTTAAAGAACGTGAATGTAGCATAAACTTGTATATGATGTACAGATGTTTATTGTGATGACTAGAAGTTGATGCTTTGTAATGAAGCTGATGTACAGTGCAGGTATTTCTTAAGACAGAAAACTATGAAGACAGAATGTTTCTGGGAGAATGTACAGTCCGAGCTATTGTCAGCCCTGTTAATTGGTAATAAAATCATTCCAGAGAAATAACTATCCCTGGATCAAACACATACTGATTCTAGCTGTCAATCAATAGATAGTGCTTTTGATGACCGTGGAAACTAGATAAGATATGAAGTACAATAAAAATGTGTCCGGTACTTAATGTCTAAGGGAAATTGATAACACTGGTAACTGGTCATAAACACGATCGAAAAGGGTCATAAGTTTGAATCCAGACCTCGATTGACATTCAAACTCCCTTACCTTCCATAAACAAGTTTTGAGTTCTTGGCTTGACTGCCAGCTAAGGCATGCTTAGCTTTTGGACAAACAGTCTCTGCCAATAGATCACGGAGTATTTCACATGTCTGTTGTGATGATGCTGCCAATCTGGCCTCCTGAAAGAAGTATCACACCAGTAAAGGTTACTTTAAGGGATATTGTGTAATGCTGGATGCTCTTAGTGGGAGTGAGTGCATGAACTATTGTTGAACAGGCTAATTAAGTGACAAACCCAAGACTATCAGAGTGACTAATTTCTGGTAGCTTTATGTAAATTGGGTTATAATATATGTGTGTGTATATATATCTATATATATATATATATATATATATAGATAGTTTTCAGCAATCACACAGTCTCTGTTGCCTTGATGTTTCAGCTTCTATTTCTGGTACTCTCCTCCTCTGCTTCTCCCCGGGTTTCTCTTCTTTTATGCTACTCTCTCCTCCTGCTTTTCTCCCTTTTCTCTTTCCTTCCAGGTGGCAGATGATGGGTGGACGTGGTGAGGGAAATGAAGCTGCTGAGGGTGGCAGGCCGAAATTTCCGATGGTGGGTGTGGAGAGCCAGTCAGGCAGGGCAGGGGACCACACATTGCCACTGGCTGCATTTGCTAGTGATGGGTGTGAGGCACTGGTTATGGGAGGAGCCACAGACCAGCGAGTCGCAGGTGGAGGGGCCCTGGGTCGGTGGAGGTTGTAGGCTTGCTTTGGAGTGGCAGGTGGCAGGGCGATTTTTGGATCACCGATGGCAGGTGCAGAGAAGGAACTGGCTAGATCTGTAGACCAGTTTCGGTAGGGAGGAAGGATCCAGCCAGTGCTGCAGGCAGGTTTAGGGTTGGGCTTTGGAGAAGGGATCGGGCCAGGTTGCAGGCCAGTAGTGAAAAGCAACGCTCCGACCTCTTTGTCTGACATCTGCTTCCGCAGTCCCACATTCCATCTCCTCCCCTACCCTTCCCCTCCTCACCACCCCCTTGCCCCCATTATTTCCCTTGCCCCTTCTTTGCACTACACACTAACTCCCCAGCTTGTCCTTCCCTCACCCCCATCACCTCCCATCCTCTTCATTCCTCCATCCATTTTTCCTTCCCCACTTTCTTGCCTTCCTCCCTTACTCCTCTGTGTCCCTAGGGAAGTGACAGGAGCCCTTTCAACTGTTAATAACATTGCATTAAAAATATCAAGTACGTAGCCATCTGACAAATTAACAGTAACAATAATTTCAACAATAGTACGTCATTTAATGATTCTTCCACTAAAAAAAAAACTTGCCTAAGGCATGCTGCTGCCTCGAAATGATCTAAAAGAACCATTCAGTTTCTGGTGTTTTGGTGGAGATGTTAGCATTATGGAGACATGGTGATTAAAAACAAAGAGAAAACTTATGAACCCACCACATGAAAAGCCCAGCCAAATACCTCCCTCCTCACATCAGTCTTTCTGAATCATTTCCAAACCAAATGATTTATAGATGAAGAGATCAGGAGACAAGAAAACAAAACAAAAGCAAAAAAGGCCTGCAATTTTTCTGACACAAACAGTAGAGATTATAATACACCAAAGGGAACATCGTTTCGTAAAAATAACCCGCAGGGTGTGGCTTTTGAGACCGTTTGAACTGCATTGTGGGGGCTGTGCAGGTACTTGTGAAGAATTCTACAGAGATGCCAGGTGACCCTCAGTTCAAGGATCCCATTCTGGTTTCAGAACTGAAGCCATCTGACTCTCATCATAATAAACAGAAACTTAAAACAAATCTCAGACAATCCAGAAAAAACAGAGGAAACAAGCAGTTGTGACTAATAAAAGCCGGAATGTGAAAATGCTGGAAATATATTGCAGGTCAGTCAGCATCTGAAAGAGAAAGACAGGTAAATGATCTGGTGCTAGGTTCGACCTGTCTTTTCTCTGTCAGATTTCCAGCATTTGTATCTACTTTTCAGCTCAAACAATTAATCCACCAAGTTTGTTGTTGGAGGTTTTGTGTAGAGGAAGTTGTAGCAGAGCTACAGTTTCCCATGTGAAAAACTTGATACTAATGGTCATATTTGTAGCTTTTTTCAGCTTTTTAATCTCCCAGCAGTGATTTTTTTAAAATTCGTTGATGGGATGTGGGCGTCGCTGGCGAGGCCGGCATTTATTGCCCATCTCAGTTGGTAGCACTCTCGCCTCTCTGCCAGAAGGCTGTGGGTTCAAACTCCATTATAGACTTGACCACATAAGTGCAGTACTGCGGGAGTGCTTCATTGTCAGAAATGCCATATTTAGGATGAGGCATTAATCCAAGAACCTAACTACTTGCTTTGGTGAATGTATAATCTCATGGCACCGTTGGAAGAAGAGTGGGTGGTTCTTTTGACCAACATTCCTCCCACAACCAACACCACCAAACACAGATCATCTGGTCGTTCATCCATTTGCTCTTTGTTTGCTACGTGCAAATTGGTTGTTGTGTTTGCCTACATAACAACAGCGACTGCACTTCAAAAATAATCCATTGGATATAAAGTGCTTTGGGGTATGATCAGGTGCTATATAAACGCAAGTTCTTTATTAAATAGGTTAACACCTGTATAGCATAATGTTAGGACCCTAGTGTTGTAGCAGTTAAGGATGGAAATAATATCTTGCTGATGCTAAGATCTGCACGGTAATCCAAGGTCAGAAATGGAATCAGTGAGTAAAGCCGCCTTGTTTATTCTAATCTACTCAATCCACCCACACTGTAACTCTTGAGCCAGATTATTGGGCAGGTGAAGGGATTTGATGGCACATTCACCACCAATTTAAACTCCAAGGGTTTGAATTTCATTGACATCAGACTGGCCGTGAGGTTACACTGGCATCAATTTACAACACATAACTTAGCTGACTAATTATACTATCACTTTTGTGTCAATTCAAAGTGATTTTAGATGTGCATTGACAAAAACTGAATCAGGAGTCAGTGGGGGATCTGACTATGGACCATGCTAGAGGAAAAGGCTCTAGGTTCCAGCTCCAGAAGATAGTCCCACATAATTGAGTTTTACACCAGGTGCAGTATAACTACAGTCCTGCAATGTGGAGACAGGTTTAACCACTTTCTAAGCTTAATTTTGAACCTTTTTAATGTTGGCAAAGAATCCACTTGTTGTCTCCTAATATTAAAATGTAATTAGCATTCAGAAGCCATTGAGTAGAGCTCTGCCCTTGCATGCTTGGATGCTTTTGCAGAGCTCCATTGTTACCAGGTTACTGACACACGAGCCTGCAGCACAACTAGGGAGTTTTCAAGTATCGGCCTTAGACTGGTACCTGTGGTATAACTAACATCTTATAGTGCCAATTAGTATATGTCATTATAGGTGAGTCTGTGTACATCTGAGTGGGTAGGTCGTGGTGGTGAGATCACCAACCTTGATGCAAGGGGTATATGGTAGCCAGGACATGCTGGAATCTTTTCAGTTTTTCAACGCCTGGTTTAGATCACAACCCTATAATCACCCTCTCAGGAAGCCACAAAAATAACACCAGAAAATGCTGGCAATACACATCTGATCCATCAGCGTCTGAAAATAAAAATAAAACGGGTTGACATTTATAAGTGTGTGCTTTTTCTCAAAACTCTCTCTCAGGTCTGACGAATTGCCCACACCCAAAGTGTTAACTTTTCTTTTTTGCAGTGTATTGCTATAATTTTCTGTTTTTGTTTCAGCTTTCCGATATTTGCAGTTTTTATTTTACTTCAGATATTCAATGTTCCCTATCCTTTTGTTTTTGCATCATCTTTTCATTCACAAATATAGTACAAAATTGATACTTAACACTAAGTAAATAACAGCCCTGATGTACTTATAACATTGTCAGCTGAGGCCATGAGTTCACACTGCCCAATGTCTATGAAAAATGTCTATATTCAAGAATGTTTTCCTTAGTGAATGGGAAACTGGAAAAAAGAAGTTAGTGATTATATACAACAGTCACTTTCTTCACATTAATAAGCATTCTATCTCCCCATAGGGGAAAACAACTCATTTTAAGGTCACAGAGCTAAGCCTGAGTGAAGCAATGGCAAAAATATTAGGTTCATTCTTCACAATAGAGCTTATGTCTGCTGTAGGTAAGCACCTCAATCATTTATTTTCAGTCTGCATTTTCCTGATGCTTGGGGCCTGGTCTTAATGGCACCATTGCTAAAACTATGATTGCACCATTAACAATCTGCCAAACAAAAATATCCATAATATTTAAATCTCCACTCAAGCCAAAGCACTGAATAAACAGACCTGGCTTAGTCCAACGTCAGACCCAAGAGAATCTTTCAAAGAATCATAAAAAATACAAGCGTTTTGATCAAGGTTAGGATCACTGCTCGGTCCGATTGCCAATAGACAGGTTTTACTTCAAGTTTCTTTGCCAATTCCCTTATTGCTCTTCACAGTGATTTTTACCAAATGCACTCTTATTTATCTACAGTTTGTGGAACATTTTTCTGCTTTTACGACTGGACATATCTTTACAATAGTGAAAACTTTCAACTACATAGCAATGCCATGAATAACAAAAGCAGATTATCTGACATAGCAGCACATGGCAGGAGAATAGCCTATTCTCACAGCAAAATGGAAGGCCGAATAAGATAAGCAATAAATCTGACTGATAAATATAATAAAAAGAAAATGAACACAGGAATAAATGGTTGCCCCATAACGAGACCTATAATAGTAACGTTTAAAAGGGGCATTGCCTTCTTGAATAAATGTTTGGCAAAACTTTGTGTTTGGGAAAAGAAAAGACATCCATGTAAGACTTTTTTTTTTAATGATGATTTCACATACAAGTTGATACAGTTTGGACTCCTTCCCAATATGTTTTTCTTGTGCTTAATACAAAGATTAGCTTCCATCAACAAACCTGTGTAAAATACCTAGGATAGCATTGCCATGAATCCCTCTACCATAGCGGTATGAACTGGAAATAACACAACCTAACCACTATAGGCTCTGGGGGGTAATTTTAACCCCAAAGAATCGGTGGGTTGGGGGTGGGTGGGAGGTAAAAATATCAAATATTTGAAGTGGGACAGCAACCTGGCATTTGGATGCGTGCGCGCAACTGAAACCCGGAAGTCGTGTCCCTACTTAATGCCGGCGGGCAGTTTGTTAAAGGGGCAATGTACCTCATTGCGATAGTTGAGGCATTTTTTGTGGATTATAAAGGTAAAATGTATTTAACCTTACCTGCACAGGTTTCTCATCGCTTCTGATTCTCATCAGGTGAGAGGAGGCGAGAAGGGCCGGATCCATGAGGTGAGTGCCTTTATTGCACTGCTTGTGGGCCAGGAGGAGCAGGAGTGCTTAATCCAGGCCCAACAAGCTCACCAGGTGCGATCGGACCCCCGCAATCAACTGACACCCACCCCCAGTGGTAAACCCCCCCACCTCATGTCTCCGACCCCCCCCACCACCAATGTCACTGACTAGCCTTGCGATGTCTCCAGCCTTCTGATGTTTGCAGCCGTCTTCATTGTCTCCAGCCTTCTTCAACCCCCCCACTATTCTTCTGACGCGATCACCCTCCCCGATGGTAGATGTCCCCTCTTCCGATGTCTCCAAACCCTCCTCCTCCAATGTCACCGACTAGCCTTGCGATGTCTCCAGCCTTCTGATGTCTCTAGCCTTCTTCAATGTCTCCAGCCTTCTTCGACCTCCGACTGTTCTCCTGACCCGATCAACTCCCCCACCGTGGTCTTCTCCAAGGGCCCCCCCAATCTTTGCCATGCACCCCCCATGTCGTTCATGGCCCACGACTTCTCCCTCCCTCCCTCCTCTCTGATTCACAGCTCCTTTACCTCCCGACAGGCAGGCAGCCTATCAATCTGTCTGTCTGGCACATGGGGAACCCGGAAGCATGAATAATTACTGCCAATTGAGTTGATCCGGGTTCCCCACGTGGACACTTACCAAGTGCTGGGTTCTTAGCTCTGAGTGAAAATCATGCCCCCGATCTCTCTGAATCAATGGGAAACATTTGTTCAGGCTAAAAACTGTGAATATAGTTTATTAAGAAGTAAGATTACATAGAAGCAAGAATGAATCAGCAGTTTAAAAAAAACAATACATACCTTACATTTTCACCATTACTTTAAAACTTTCTCTCAACAAAGATCTTTTGAACTGCTTCTTATGTATACACATGCCATTGCCACACTACAGCAACCCGTGCATGTGATAGAACTGCATTAATTGAACTAAAGAACTAGGAAAGGCCATATTTATCCCCAGACTTGGGCAGCTTTTGGCTACTGAACTGTCACTTAAAAATCACAACAGAGACACAAGGACAAGAGAAGGTTTAAAACCATGTTGATTGGCATCTGAGACCAATGGTCGTACCCCACATACTGCCCTTTCTGACTTTGTGTTGCCAGTGGAGAGCACACATAACAAATTTTTTAAATGGTCAGAAAATCATACAGTGCGGGCACTGGAATTTCCGACAGGTCCTCTTATTTCCTTAGGATTTGAAGATAAAACTTTCTGCTGAGCAAAATTTTCCTGTATTGTCTGCACAATTCAGCAGTGCCCTCAGCAGTAAATACTACACACGGTCAGCTGCTGGCAGGAAGAGGCCTAACATATGTGACAACTTAACATTTGACATGTTGAGGAAATAAAGAAATGCACGGAATTTAGTACCTGTGAGTTATCTTTTCTCCCCTGCTTGCTCGCTTTATTTATTTTGCCACCTTCCAGATGTGCTTCAGTAAAACCTACTGGAAAAAGCAGAGCTGCCCTGACTGACTGCTCATTTGGCAAGTGCACGGTGTAATGGATTTGGTAACTCCAGAACGGTTAAAAAATATATATGCGATTTAAAAACATGGCTGGGCATTGCTAGATATAATCTAACGGAGACAGCATTTGGGAAACTGGAAAAATTCTGTTCCCATTGTAAAAGGTGGTATATGGGCTGTTATAATGGATGTAGCTTAGACTTCATTGAAATGCTCCACCTGATAAAAGGAAGACTACTTTGAGCCCCTTATATATTGGTCTTTTAAGCTGGATGACAGGAGCTCGGTGCCTGTGAGCTGGCTTCCAGTACTTATGCTGTTTCCATAGACTGGCAGCACATTTTTAGACCCACAGACCTCAGAATCGGATATGAAAGACCAATACAAAAGCCTTTTAGTTAATACAGATGCATCCTGGATTCTTCCATGGGGAAGGGGTCTCAGGAAACTGGTAACCTGGTGTGAAGCACAGGTGGCCTTTGATTGACAACCTTCTGGTATATTTGTGGAAATGGAGTGTATCACCTCTTGCCACGGTCTCTTTCACTATTCAATCTAATTGAGCTTGCTTGCTTGTTTTTTTTCTTTCTCTTTCTCTCTTCCATTTCTCTCTTTCATCCCATCTCTCCTTTTCTAGCTGCACACATGGTAGGACTATTGTATAGGAATTGTACAATAGTGCAAGGAAATATGGCAGAAAATTCTACTTCCCTGTATGTGGTGTAACTGTAAGAGTTTATTTGTACTGATTGAGTCCTGCTCTGTTGCTGTAGACAGACCACTTATTGTGTTTCCTTGCCTGTTGCTTGTGTCATTTCTTTTCTCTCTCGCTGTACCATGTCCAATGATCTGTTATGAAAAGCGAGTAATTGACAACAGGCTCTGGGTGTGCCCCAGGAGATGGGTCTCGGGGAGGTTAGTCCAGGGCCCCTTATTACAACTGACTAGTGTGATATTGAGCCATTTGGACCAGGAAGGCTCCAGGTTCAATCCCTGGTCTGTGCTGATTTGGTTGATCTCAGCCGGGGCAGCAGTCTGGGTGCTACAGTTGGCCTCATTGGTTCTGGGCTAGGGAGGGGATATATTAGTCAGAGTTCCTTTTTCTGATTATTATCAAATGCTTGTTTGTGTTAACTTTGGGCAAGGAAAGGATCAGGCTCAGTTGTGATGTCCCAAACAGTTGAAGGCCTGATGACAGTCCCTGTCTAAGTTAATACATGACTAACGACATGGAGTGCATTGCGAACTTTTGTTGAATACACAGTTCAAGAACTGAACAAACCCAACCTATAAAATTAACCAAACATGCTTTTAAGAATGAATAAATATTTGAAGGATATTTCAAGATAACAATCTAATCCCAGTTTCCAGGTGTCAATTGTAAACCACTTGAGCCTTGTTGCCGAGTTAAGATGCTATCTGAACCCCAAGGTTACATTTAAGCTTTGTGATCATTTGCAGTTATTCATTATTTTCAAAATAATTCAGCTTGACAACACAAAGTACCCACCCCAGAAAGTGCTCGCAATCTCCAATAAATTTCCATATAATAGCTAGTTTATGTATCCCAGGGGAGGGAAAATTGACATCATGCAGTTCACCCTGACCAGTCCTGCAGTAACATTGAGAGATCAGACATTCACAGTTGGAATCATCCTGCGCTTCCATTTAAAACAGGATGTGTGGTGGGATGTAGCCTGCAATCGGGCAGAAAATGGGGCTTGCCCCCCCAACACACTCACACCAGGTTTCATATTAACTAACCTAAGTTTAATTGCTTTCCCCTAATGTTCTCCATCTTTCCTCCCTTGTCTCCCAAAAACACTAACTCATATTAGGGTGCAGCTCCACAGCAGTTGGGAGCCCTTTAAACCTCACTCAGCTGCGAGCCCAGATTGGAGACTTTTGTTCTTGGGGATTGTCACGTCTTGTCCTCGTCTGGTACCTCATGTTTGCACTTTCTAGCAGAGGTCACTGGATACCAACCAGGATCTTTACCCTCCTGAGCCCAGATGCACTGTGGCCAATTATAAAACCCCTATTACTGCTCTCATTGAGATAAATTAAGCTGGCACAGACCAAGGATTGAACCTGGCACTTTTGTAGTCCGTATGGCTCTGTATCATTGACTTATATACCAGATGATGCACCCCCACCTCCCCCATGGATTTTCATATGTGCTTCTTTCAGCACAAGTGAGAAAAACAACTTTGAGAAACATTGCTGCGTGTAAGGTCCTTGCTGCTTCATAGGATGTTCAGTAATAGGACAGATAGTTGTTATGAATCAGCTCAGTATCTGTCCTGCTCTGGTGCAGATACAAGTTGCCCAATTAACTGCATAAATAATCTTCTTATGTTTAGGAAAATATTAAAACCTAGCCTACACAATATGCCATGCAACAACAATGTTATTTTACCTATTGTGTAACATGTATTTTTCGTAGCTTAAATAGGTTTATTTCCAATGAAAGGGAGGGCTCCTTGCATCCCACTCTATTCTTGAGCTTCTGTTTCCATTCGTTTTTATAACAAAATCCTCCAGCCTCCACTTGGGCGTTTGATACACAGTCGCTAAATCCTTACAGTAATCACTTGCAAACTAAAAGCAGCATGACATTTCCTGTCGGCGTGCTGAGTTTTGTAAGGTTTTGTTTCAAAAGAGGGAGAGGAGACAGAAAACAAAATGTGGCCTGAAATTACCCCACCGCTTTGGGACCAACAATCCTCCTAGTTACCCAGTAAAACAGTCAGAGAGATTGCTGATGATCAGAGAGGCCCTGCTGTGATTTATTACTGACAACCATCATCTTGTACGATAGCCTTGTGCTTTTTCAGAAGCAGTATAGCCTTATGCTACTCTCTGATGTCTTGTTGTCTGCTGGAGAAATATTTGACAAGTTGCTCACCATTTGGCAAGAAGGACTTGTTTTGAAACTGATCTAAATTAAGTTTTCATTCGCCAGAAGTGCTATTCAAATTTTAAGTGGACAGAAAGGCATAACATTCATCTTTGGCATAGATGAGTGGCTTGTCAATTAGGGAAGAAAGACAACCGGCCACAAAGGGTTCAGGTAGAACATGAAGCAACAAATGATTAGAATTGCAGAGGGATAAACACAGTGATGATAGTTACAAGCTTGTGAGCTGCTTCGTTTTTGAGTTCATCAAAATAGGAAAGTAATTTGTCCCAGGATAGTTGATAAGCAAAATTTTCCAACCTTGGTAGTAACCTCTAATCACTGTATATCAATATGACCTGGCACACATAGTTCTAAGTACATTTCTAGGACATTTGCACAGTGCCTTTTCTTGTTGCCTTGTAAGGCGAGCCAACTCAGCTAAATAGCTTGACTTTTACTCAACTTTGTTCCGTCCCAACTGGTACCAAGTCTCAGTTAAGTTGTTGTACATTGAAATCTCTGTAATTTATCTGCGTTGTTTTTTCTGCACTTGCCCCAATCTGTACCAGAGGAGTCAGAGGACGTCTTTGATACTATCGATAATCATAATAGTTTCTGTGTCAGCCTTTGGTACCAAATAGCTTATCTCGGTGATAAGTGAGATCAAGTAATTTGATGCCCTTTATCCATCGATTGAAAGTTGTTACCAAGCTTTCTTTTTTTAAGCTGGTCGCTACAATTTGTGATGTTAAGTGTTAGTGACTGTACCATCGATAGGGAAAAAAGAAAAGTAGATGAGGGTCTCCTCCCAAAGCGAATACAATGGAGTTCTGCATTCTCTCTCAAGTCTACACTGGAACTGAATCCATGGCCAAAATATAATAGCAGTTCACTAATCTCCTTACCGAGAACACTTAAAAACATCAGCATTGAAAAATGGACCTTTCTCTGCTAACAAACCACCAGTGTTGGCGACAATGGTACATACACAATTAACAGATCATATGTAAATGCTCCAATGTCCCAAATGTACAAGGATTCCAATGTTTTACATGAATCATGACTCCAGCTACCCCACTATGGGTTAGCTTTTTCCTGCCTTTTTAAAAGGGTGGCCAATTTGTTTCCTTCCTTTTCCACCAATGAGCACAGATAACAGACATACGCCACCCAGGCTGGCTGCCTCCATGACTCCGAGACATTCTGATTGTGACCTCCTTCAGTTTTTGTACCTGTTGTTGTCCTCCCTGTGTCTCCATTTGCATGTTAAAATGCTCAGCTGCTCTTAAAAGCATGACAGCCATGTCTTAATGAAACAGCTGAACATTCAATGATACAAGAAGAGCAACACACACACACAGACATAGGGAGAGAAAGAAGGTTCACAGAGAAGGGAAGAGACAGAGAAAGCAATAAACAGAAATACTGGGAGACAGCAAATAAACACAAACGGGGGAAAGACTGAAAGAAAGAGACCAAATCCTGCTTTTCGTTACAGCAGCAAAATCGCCTGTGGCGCCTGCACTGGGAACAGGAAGGACTGACTTTGCGGAGTTGGACAAGGCCAGCAGAGTTCAGCAAGGCCCATAATTTCCATCTGATCCTTGTACATCCTTTTCACGTGCAGGGAGGCTCCCAGCAGAGGAAGAAGTGGGCAGTGGGAGAAATAACAAAATCAAACAATCATAATCTCACTAGGAACAATACTAGCAGACAAAATGACTTTGAGCTGTGCAAGCAGTGGAATTCACAAGAATTGACAAGTCCTCCAAGCCATGCATGGTGTGATCGGCTGGGGGAGGGGGACAGGGGGTCACAAAATCTGTGTAGGCACAAAAAGGCTACTGTTTGTAACTGGGGGAAGTTGTTAGTATTCCCTGGCAGCAGAAGAACCACAAGCGTTGTTGTGAGAACAGAGAGTGAGCAATTTTTTTTTGTCCAAAATGTGTGCATCGATGGCCGTGGGGAAGAGGTGCAGCAAGAAAGAACGACCCTCTTTGGATGAGAAGACCATCCTCCTGTTAAAGATCAAAGGTGCATAGGTACAAATAATGCAACATGTTAATGCTGTATTCCAAATCCATTGGTATCTGGGAAAAAATGTGAAAGAGGTTCACTGGCATCAGAAGTGCCAAGGTAAGTGTATCCACCTTTGCACACATTATTACTGTTGGGCATGAAAGACATGGCACAAGTGTAAATGTTCAGCTGCAGCACTCTCAGGGAGACAGCGTGAAAAGCAAGGAGGTAACCTTTTCTGCATACCTCTAAATGCACTAAAGTTGTAGGAAACAATTCTAGTCGGGCAAACTAATACCTGCACATAATAGTTTAAAATTGTCCCATGAGGGAGTACTGCCACTACAATCAGCATGTGTGATGCTTTCCAATGGGAGGGTGGTGGGCTGGCCACAGTAGTGATGCTTGGGATACTCAGGTAGCTTCTAACATCTTCCTAAATTGTGTGTGCTTCCAGAACCACAGGGCTAGGACTAACCTTCAATGTTGAAAAGGTTTTCCCAATTTGAGGAAATGACCCTGAAACTTTTGGGCATGAATCTACAGAGGATTTACAGCGTGCATTTTTGCGGGGAGTGTGATGCCACCATCCAGCAAGCATTGTCCATTTATCATTATCCTTCCTATCCTCCATCCATTTCCTAATCATTACCACTGGGCCAAACTGTAAATAGCAGGGGTATGACATACAATATGCATTGTAATCTCACCTTTCTTTGGAGATGGTGCATTGTAATCCATTCTAATTCTTCTTTCTAGAGTTTTTTTTCCAGAAAATGATAAAAGACAAAGTGCCACCTTGACACCTTGTCCATCAAAGCAGCTCCCATCAAACACTCCACCTGTCACAAACACTAGCACAGAATCTAACAGCCTGTGGAATACAGGCAGTGAGATTGAGGAGGAAGGTGATGCACCACTCACAAGTGAGGAGGAACAAGTGGCAGAAGAGAAACGGAAAACAGTAGGCCAATCTGAGAACCCTTGGCATTTCTCTGCTATATGGGCAAGGAATTAATACCTATTGGACCTGTCTTTAGATGGGAGCTAATGGAGGAGCAAACAAATTTCATGACACCCTCTGAGCCCATCATGGCTGGTGGAGAATTTGCAGCATTGCCCCACTGACAATAATGCAGTCATGTGTGAGGTAGTTACTCTAATGTAGATGTTGAATTTTTAGTTGGTTCACGCATGAACATGAAATGCGCACCACATTCATCTTTGTGCTGTCTTAAGGCAAGTGTTAACCCAAGTGGAATGCAGTGCAAGTTATGTTAAGTGTTCCAAAGTAAACTTCATTGATCAGAAACTCTACGTGTAACATTTTGAATGGAGAACGAGCCACTTCTGAAATATCAGAAGATTGATTTGGTTTGTTACCAATCAACCAGAAGGAAAATATCATTAGGTCAGCGACTGATATATATTCTGGTGTTGTGTCTTCATGGTGTAATAGAAGCAACAATTTTTCTGTCGACAGACAGGGAATAGTAGATGAAATCAAGTATGTAGTTATTTTAATTTGTTTTTATGAAAGAGATGTTAAATTGGAATAAAAGTGAATACCATTCTAATATAACCGCCCCTCACTGTCACACATTCTGATGTGCCCTAATCTCTGAGACTGGTATACCACAAATGTTTCATAACTACCTCATTATTAGAAGAACCATTTTAAACTGTAAAACACCCCTCACTATGACATTTTCTTGGCCCCAAAGGCAGTGTCATAGAGATAGCCTATTAGCTGTATTAGTAAATAAAATAGTTAATTCTCGAAACTATTCCTCTTCGGCCTTATCCTTTCTATGGGTAGTGAAATCTCACTTACAGAGCACATTATTGTGGAATGAGTTAATTTTTTTAACTTTTATGTGGGTATCGCTGGCAAGGCCAGCATTTATTGCCCATCCCTAATTGCCCTTGAGAGGGTGGTGGTGAACCGCCTTCTTGAACCGCTGCAGTCCCACAGTGCTGTTAGGTAGGGAGTTCCAGGGTTTTGACCCAGGAACGATGAAGGAATGGCAATATATTTCCAAGTCAGGATGGTGTGTGACTTGGAGGGGAACGTGCAGGTGGTGTTGTTCCCATGCGCCTGCTGCCCTTGTCCTTCTAGGTGGTAGAGGTCGCGGGTTTGGAAGGTGCTGTCGAAGAAGCCTTGGCGAGTTGCTGCAGTGCATCCTGTGGATGGTACCCACTGCAGTTACGGTGTGCCAGTGGTGAATGGAGTGAATGTTTAGGGTGGTAGATGGGGTGCCAATCAAGTGGGCTGCTTTGTCATGGATGGTTAATCTTTATGACTGCTCATTTTCTACTACAGTTCTATTGAGATTAAGCAGATGACAGTGACCTTACATTGTGCAGAGAAATGTAGATGTGAAACATTAATAGAATTTTAAATGAACAATCTGTGGTACAAGTGACACTGTATTTTGGGGGAATGTGTCACAAGTCATATATAAGGAAGGAAATAATATACTAATGCAAAATAAGTGTTGCTCTGTTGTCAGGTGTGATTGGCTTGCCATGCATGGCTTAGAAGGCTTGTTAATTTCACTGCATGCCCTGTTCAAAATGGTTTGTTAGCCTGCACTGTTCCAATTGAGGTTATGATTGGTTGATGTTGTTATTTCTCCCACTGCCAATTAAAGCGACTTCTTCCTCTGCTGGGAAGGTACTTGATTCCTACCTAAGTTCCTGGGCCACTGGGTTAAGGTAAGAGGTGCACTTATTGTGGGATGGGATGGGCTGAATTGTTAATTCTCCTGAGGAGAAAGGATGTAGGATGTGGTCCTCCCACTCTCTGAGGTAAAGTATCTTTATCATAGAATTATACACAATTACGCAGAATCTACAGCATGGAAAGAGGCCAACTGGGCCAACTGGTCTATGCAGGTGTTTATACTTCACAAGAGCCTCCTTCAACTCTAATTACCTTTTCCTACTCTGCCCCCAAAAGCCCTCATATTCCCTTCTCCCTCATGTATGCATCAAGCCTCCCTTTAAATGTATCAATGCTATCAGCTTCAACCACTCCATGTGGCAGAGAGTTCCACATTCTCACCACTCACTGGAAAGAACTTCCTCCGATTTGATCTGTTACTGCTTATCTTATATTTATGCTGGGAAATTATGTTTTGGACTCACAAGTGGAAACAGTCTCACCATGTCCGCCCTATCAGACCCCTTCATAAAAAAGGCAAACCAAGCACTGAGGTTCACTTCTAAAGGGATAGAATTAAAAAGCAGGGAAGTTATGTTAAATTTGTACAGAACCTTGGTTAGACCACACTTGGAGTACTGTGCACAGTTCTGGTCTCCATATTATGGAAAGGATATAAAGGCATTGGAGAGGGTGCAAAAAAGATTCACAAGGATGATACCAGAACTGAGAGGATATACTTATCAGGAAAGAGTAAACAGGCTGGGGAACTTTTCTCTAGAAAAGAGAAGGATGGCGGGTGACTTGATAGAGGTCTTTAAGATAATGAAAGGGCTTGATAGGTTAGATGCAGAGAAAATGTTTCGACTTGTAGGGGAGTCCAAAACTAGAGGTCATAAATGTAAAATAGTCGTTAATAAATCCAACAGAGAATTCAGGAGAAACTTCTTTACCCAAAGAATGGTAAGAATGTGGAATGCACTACCACAAGGAGTAGTTGAGGCAAATAGCATAGCTACGTTTAAGGGGAAGCTAGAGAAGCACATGAAGGAGAAAGGAATAGAAGGGTATCCTGATAGGGTGAGATGAAGTAGGGAGGGAGGAGGCTCGTGTGGAGCATAAACGCCTGCTTCTGTGCTGTAGTTTCGATGTAACTCAATGTAACTCGATGTAATTGCAGGCCCTGAGTGTGGCGAGGGATCATGGGGAGCCCTCACCTCGTCCTTGATGCAATTTCTCGCCAATTCTTCTTGTAACTGCTGTTGCATTTAAGATTATTATTGCTCCTTCCAATTGGAATCAAGTTTTTGTTAAATATTTTGTGAGTATTTAATGTCCATCAAATGCTAACGTGTCTGGCATAAAGGTAAGTATTTGAAACTATTTTTTCTATGTGTTCATGTTATACCTTGAAAACTTTCTTGAAGTTCGCCTATAGTCACCACTAAATGATTATACTATAGTGCACTACTAATAGTACAGTACTAATTAAGAGTTAACTTAAAATGTGCTAATTTCTATATTTTGAATCTCCAGCCATATTAAAGCTGTGTTACTCTACCGGTTAATGTTTCACTTTGGCTTAGTTCCTAGAACAGCCAGGACATCCTGCTCCAAAACTCTGTTGCAGCACCCTATGTTGACTGCCAGAAAAGGTTTGCCCTTCAGCTGACCTGCTTCTGCTGCATTGTGAACTTTAGCAATCTGTTTAAAAAAAAATTATCTTGGGTTTATTAGTAATGAATACCATTGTAATGCAAGACACAATCAGAAACATCATTATATTACGGATCAGGTAATTGCGTCCTGTGCATAAACAGGGACAAAAAGCACAGAGAAGGCCCAGTAACTGAAACCCACTTCATTCAGCTCTTTTCCCAAGTAGGACATTTTATTGGATGGGTTCAGGTTACTCCAGGTATTCGGCTGGAATGATCTGCTTGTGTAGGTCACAGGCTTCTTCGTAACTACGTCCAATATCATTCCGATTAGCCCAGATAAAGTGGCTCCATATTGAAAGAAATTGTGCAGTGTTGCTTTATTTTCTGATGTCATGAGGTGTTCCGCCCATCTGCCCATTCAGGAAGCCATGACCTTTATTCTACCTCTGGCCAATGGGATTGGAAGCATGGGCAGCGTTGGCACTCAGCCAGTTGGTATCTGATTAGGATAAACAGTGGTCGGTGTCTTTGCTGATGTGAAGTATTCAGCTTTCTCTTGATCATGTAATTTTCTGATGAGCTAGTGAGGTCTGTCTGCCCCACCTCGAAGTTTTTAAGATAGGTGGGCGAGCTTGCCCAATGGTCCATGTAGAAATCAATAAAAAATAGGATCCTATCAGATGTCATGGATGATACCTTACATTTATTTAATTATTTAAAGTGGAAATTCAACGAGGAGTGGATTTTCTCAAGATGGCAATGCCAGCGGTAGTGAGTCGGGGGAAGGACTTCCTCCCAGCAGTTCGTCTGGACCATGACCCTGCCCCATTTTCCTGGTTCGAGTTCAATTAATTAATCAGGGTGGTCTCCCAGTGGTATCTCAGTGGGAGTGTGCCTAAAATGGCCGGGGCAAATATTAAAATGGCCGAAACCCCCTGATTGTGCCATGACTACATTTTGAATTGGCAACCAATGAACAGGACATTGGAGGTGTTGGGAGGGGGAGAAGTGGCCAGACTCCTATTTTTCCAGTCAAAGAAACACCTTCCTCCTACTTCCTGATGCCACAGACCTCCTACTGCTTCCTTCCTTCTGGCTTTCCCCTTCATTGTCGGTACAGAGACTGAAATGGGGGAAAATCGGCTGGAATCTGAAGCATAATTTTTTTTCTTTCGTTCATGGAATGTGGGTGTCGCTGGCAAGGCCAGCATTTATTGCCCATCCCTAATTACGCTTGAGAAGGTGGTGGCGAGCCGCCTTCTTGAACCGCTGCAGTCCGTGTGATGAAGGTTCTCCCACAGTGCTGGGAGGTAGGGAGTTCCAGGATTTTGACCCAGTGACGATGAAGGAATGGTATGTGACTTGGAGGGGAACGTGCAGGTGGTGTTGTTCTCATGCGCCTGCTGCCCTTGTCCTTCTAGGTGGTAGAGATCGCAGGTTTGGGAGGTGTTGTTGAAGAAGCCTTGGCGAGTTGCTGCAGTGCATCCTGTAGATGCACTGCAGCCACAGTGCGCCGGTGGTGAAGGGAGTGAATGTTTAGGGTGGTGGATAGGGTGCCAATCAAGCGGGCTGCTTTATCCTGGATAGTGTCGAGCTTCTTGAGTGTTGTTGGAGCTGCACTCATCCAGGCAAGTGGAGAATATTCCATCACACTCCTGACTTGTGCCTTGTAGATGGTGGAAAGGCTTTGGGGAGTCAGGAGATGAGTCACTCGCCGCAGAATACTCAGCCTCTGACCTGCTCTTGTAGCCACAGTATTTATGTGGCTGGTCCAGTTAAGTTTCTGGTCAATGGTGATCCCCAGAATGTTGATGGTGGGGGATTCGGTGATGGTAATGCCGTTGAATGTCAAGGGGAGGTGGCTAGACTCTCTCTTGTTGGAGATGGTCATTGCCTGGCACTTGTCTGGCATGAATGTTACTTGCCACTTATCAGCCCAAGCCTGGATGTTGTCCTGGTCTTGCTGCATGCAGACACGGACTGCTTCATTATCTGAGGGGTTGTGAATGGAACTGAACACTGTGCAATCCCATTTCGCGAACAACTCCATTTCTGACTTTATGATGGAGGGAAGGTCATTAATGAAGCAGCTGAATCTGGTTAGGCCAAGGACACTGCCCTGAGGAACTCCTGCAGCAATGTCGTGGGGCTGAGATGATTGCCCTCCAACAACCACTACCATTTTCCTTTGTGCTAGGTATGACTCCAGCCCCTGGAGAGTTTTCCCCCTGATTCCCATTGAATTCAATTTTACTAGGGCTCCTTGGTGCCACACTTGGTCAAATGCTGCCTTGATGTCAAGGGCAGTCACTCTCACCTCAGCTCTGGAATTCAGTTCTTTTGTCCATGTTTGGTCCAAGGCTGTAATGAGGTCTGGAGCTGAGTGGTCCTGGCGGAACCCAAACTGAGCATCGGTGTGCAGGTTATTGGTGAGTAAGTGCTGCTTGATAGCACTGTCGACGACACCTTCCATCATTTTGCTGATGCTTGAGGGTAGACTGATGGGGTGGTAATTGGCCAGATTGGATTTGTCCTGCTTTTTGTGGACAGGACATACCTGGACAATTTTCCACATTTCCACTCAGTAGATTCCAGTGTGGTAGCTGTACTGATTCATCAGCTGAGGGAGGGCGGTAGGTGGTAATCAGCAGGAGGTTTCCTTGCCCACGTTTGACCTGGTGCCATGAGATTTCATGGGGTCCGGAGTCAATGTTGAGGACTCCCAGGGCCATTCCCTCCTGATTGTATATCACTGTACCGCCACCTCTGGTGGGTCTGTCCTGCCGGTGGGACAGGACATACCCAGGGATGGTGGTGGAAGAGTCAGGGATGTTGGCTGAAAGGTATGATTCTGTGAGTATGGCTATGTCAGGCTGTTGCTTGACTAGTCTGTGGGAAAGCTCTCCCAGATGTTAGTGAGGAGGACTTTGCAGGGTCGACTGGGCTTGGTTTGCCTTTATCGTGTCTGGTGCCTGGTGATCCGATGTCGGGTGGTCCATCCGGTTTTATTCTTATTATGACTTTTTGTAGCGAGATTGTACAACTGAGTGGCTTGCTAGGCCATTTCAGAGGGCGATTAAGAATCAATCACATTGCTGTGGATTTGGAGTCACATATAGGCCAGACCGGGTAAGGACGGCAGGTTTCCTTCCCTAAAGGGCATTAGTGAAAGGACATTTTGCAACAATCTGGTATCATGGGCACCACCATTACTGATACTAGTTTTTTTAAAATTCCTAATTTTACTTAATTAATTGAATTTAAATTCCCCAGCTACTGTGGCGGGATTTGAACTTATGACTCCGGATTATTAGTCCGGGCCTCTGGGTTACTACTCTGGTAACATAACCACTATACATGCAGTGGGATGGACAATGAATGGGTAATGTCGCCTGGCAGGAAAACTTCAATGGATTCAATGGGAGGCCGCCTCGCTGCATTCTCCGTTCCCAGATCACCCAGTTTTGGGCACGAATTCAGAGGAAAACCCTTGGAATGTTATGAAGTCACCGAGCGACCCAGTTTCTGTGGTTTATGGGTTGACTTAAAGAGGCTTTGGGTGGAATGCCAGTCTCACTTTTAGCAGTTGTATTTATCAGAAAATTTGTGGAATAACATGACGAAGGAGCACACTTTAAGGCTGAATTTGATCAATTATTTTTGGATCGCGAAAAAGACCTAGGTAAAGAGCTGGGTTACAGGTATAGAGATTGACCGAGTGTACCTGAGCTGGAGGGCCCTCAGCCAAGTCACTTGCATGATCACCTCCAACTAATCTGGCCAAGAATTCTAAACTGAAGGCATCACACCCAGTGAGTCTGTTCCAGACAGAAAGAGTCTCAGTGGAACACCTGTTGGTGGTGGATAAGCAGAATCTTTATCGTGTATTAGTGAGTCAAAGTCAAACATGCCAGAAAAAAGTTCTTGTAACATCACCAGGACAGCTCTGATTAAAAGCTCACAGCTAACCTTCTTGGATGATCCATCAGTGATTTAAAGAGATGGGTCTGTTCTGGCTTCTAAGTGTCTTTGTTGGTGGGAGAATTATCTTTTAGAAAGGAAAGACTATCAGGATACCTTGGTTGCAAATTGTGCTAAAAAGATCCCAGCATTGCCGCCTAACGGTAAAACAATCTCAGACATTGCAACCAAATATGGAACTATATTGACCAGAAGTGTCCAAGCTGTGGGCCACAAGCTGTATGTGGCCCATGAATCAATATCTTCCTGCTCCATGAAGACTCATCATATTGTCGTCTGCTCCTGAAACGGATCAGCAAATTCAAGCAGGCCAGATTAAAACAGTCAGTCCGTAATTTAGCTTGGAGAAAATCAATTTTTAATTTGTCTCTCAATTAGGAGAGGGGCTTTTACGTGTATTCTTTTAATTCCGTGTTTTGTGTTGTAATTCTTCATATGTGGCCTGTGGGACTTTATTGTAGGCCACTAGAGTGCCGATGGAGATTTTCTGAGTCCTCACCTGCTGTCAGTGTTTATTGGAAAATCAGGGGCAACACAGGTGAAAGAATCATTGACTGGGGGTTGCTCACTTTCCCGATATGCACTCTTGATGTGTGCTACAACAACAACAATAACAACTTGCATTTATCTAACCCTTTAACGTGGTAAAACACCCCATGGCACTTCACAGGAGCTTTATCAGACTAAAACTGACACCGAACCAAAGAAGGAGACATTTGGACAGGTGATCAAAAGCTTGATCAAAGAGGTAGGTTTGAAGTAGCAATAGGAGTGCATTAGTGGAAATTCTCCACTTACAAAACAAGGCAAGCAGAGTGGACAGCATCATAGTGTTCTAAATGGACGAGCAATTGCGTTGAGTCTTATTAGTATACACTTATGTATTGAAATTAAGCTCTGCCACATTTTATGCAAGAATAACTTTAGGTCTGCCGGAAGATCAAGTACTGTGCAAAATGAGTAGAACTGGCCGAAAAATATACCCTATGGGGTCGTGGTTGTGTTACTGGACTAGTAATCCAGAGACTTGGATTAAAAATCCAGAAAATTTGAGTTCAAATCTCACCATGGCAGTTTGAGAATTTGAATTCAGTTCAAAAAATCTGGAAATATAAGTGACCATGAAGTTGTTAGATTGTCGTAAAAATGCAACTGGTTCATTAATGTCTTTTCGGGAATCTGCTGTGCTTACCCAGTCTGTGACTATATGTGACTCCAGTCCCACACCAACATGGTTGACTCTTAACTCCTCTCTGGAGTGGCTTAACAAGCCACTTATTTGTATCAAACTGCTACCAATGGTTCAAGAAGAAGGGCCACCACCACTTTTTACGGGCAACTAGAGATGGACAATGAATGCCAGCCTTGCCATCAATGCCCACACCCCGAGAATGAATAATAAACAAAAAGTAGTTATATGCTTGAATATTTAATGAAGTATTTTAGGATGTCTTATCATTATAATATGGGGCCTATATTGCAGTCCTGTGCAATAGGTACTGCACATCTGATGCATCCACTCTGGAAAGGGGGCGGGGGGTCAGTTAGTGAAGCACAGAGCACCATTGAGGAGGGACAAGGGCCTTCCTCCAAATGCAGTTGAGTTGCTCCGCACCAGGAGCTCATGCAGTTCTTTGTACCAAGCAGCCTGTACAGTTTGGGATGTCTATGAAGGAGTCCACAATACACATTTGTGCAGTGCTGTCTGATCGAGTTGCAGACTGTCATGGAGAACATTGCCATTACAGGGTCCTCTGTACTGGAGCCCCTCTTGGCTGATAGTTTCCTTAACAAATACTATAACTGGGGCTCTGGAGACCTGGCACAGCAGTCTACAGCACTTTGTCTTCTCTGCATTCACTATGTTGGGAAACTAGATAATGCAGGACTTCAGCAAACTGATAGCTGCCCAGCAACCTGCTCCCACACAGAACTCTGCTCATGCTGAAGGAATGCAACTAGTAGCAGGATAATGTTAGGAACTGACACTGCTGTTGTCCCCTAGTGAGAGGTCACATCTATTTCACCCAGCCACCCCTGCCCAAATGACTACAGATATGTCACATATCATACAGGTCCAGGTAGCCACTGCATGAATATCTGTGGTGCTTATAGATGCAGGGCTAGCTATGGATCCAGCACAACAAGATACAGGACTACCTCCATCCCTAGAGTCAGGCCCTGATATGCAGCAGTCATCCATCTCACGCCATATGCTTTCAGAAAGGGGAAGCATGAACACAAAACATACTGAACACAGCTGCGACACACATGGGTTATTAAAGTTGGGATTATTGATACTATAAGGTGACTTAATAATGATTTTAGTATGGGAAGATCAAGGTAGTTGGGGGGAAATACTGTTGTATTCATGGGTTCTGATGTACAGCTGGATCCAATGGAAGAGCACACATGACCTGCAAGCTCTCAGTGCCATAGATGCTTCCCCATTGCATTATATCATGCTATACACAACTGGTACTCTGTCAGCCTCAGCACCCGATAATATGGGCCACTGAGCATCGCATTGTCAGCCCCACATAAAATATACATACTCAGTCCATGATCTCAGCTGTTTGTAGCTGTTCCTGATCTTCTTGTCTATTCTTTACATAATTTCTTAAGCAAATGTGAGATGTCACCAGCAAAATATTAAAACTATTTTACAAAATCTTGCATCTGGGACCATGCATATACGTCTTTTGTATATTTTCTAGCGTCTTACAGTAAATCAAAACTTTGGTGTTGAAACAAGTAAGCTAACCCATAATTAATATATTGAGCTGATAGATGCCTATGAAAGCCCCTTGAGGTGGGACTTTTGGACTTTGCTTTGCTTCCAAACCACGTCAGTCCCATAACACTCAGCTTCTAGGACTTGGGCTAAATGTTACTTGCTACAATTGTGGTCTTTGTGCACATAGAATAAACCCCAGTGACCTATTAAACTGGGAATTACAACTTCAAGTTTAAAAGTGTCATTTCTACTGAAATTCTGGCACTGTGTATAACAAGTTTTAAATTACTATCCTGCTGAAAAGCAGGAATGGTTAACACAGTAAATGTTTTGACTTTACTTTAAAGGGTAATTATTACTGGCATGTTAGTAGAAAATTTACTGGTCAGTCATTGTATGTCTGTTACTCAGTGCTGAGTGGCTGCCATGCAGTCACATGATTGATATTGCACAATACACTGGCAAAGCCTGCGATCTGCATGGATAAAGTGGAGCTGGTTATGGCGATTTCTGCTTGCAGCAGCCAGTTCGTGTTTGAATCTTGCAGGAAAACCCTCTGGTCTCTATGTCACTGCCATATTGAATTAATTATGGCTCTAACAGCTTTCTCAGTGGTTTTATATTAATATTGTATTTATATGCACTAAAAAAAACCCAAGGCAACTTGGCTCCTTTTTGCAAGTATAAACACTGACAAGTTATTTAATTGGAAATAAGCAAACCTTTATCTTTTTGGGGGTTGTGTCAGATCTTAATGAACTAAATGCAAAGCTCTCCCCAGTTTAGATGCTTGTGGGTTCCATAGTAGCGTTTATACTGTAGAAAAAGCATGGCTGCCATTTCTACTATAGAAATAGCCTCTCTACTACCAACCCTCCTGGAATGGTCTTACCTCCTGGAATGGCTTTAAAATGACTGGCCTGCCCTTTAGTTTCTCTTCTTGCCATAGCTAAGTGTTGCAGTGTGGCAGGAGGTAGGTAAGCTAGTGGCAGTATAAGCAGTGAACTTACACAGATTAAGGGTAGGGCCTTCAAGTACTTTGTCCCACAGCACAGACACTTCAAATATCTTGGGGGGTAATATTCAACTTATTGGCAGAGCATAAAACCTGCGTTGTGGGTCAGGTGTGATGGATAGGAAAATCGGACGGTTTCTATAAGGGGTGCCCAACCTGCAAAGCCAGTTTTATCCTCCAGCTTGCTGAAAATGATCCCCCTTGGGTCTGGTATATGCTAGGGATCAAATCTGTTGCTCAGTAATAGTTTAGATGAGGTTGTTTTTTTGCAGCATTGTAAGTTTGATGTTTAGCCAATGCCTCAAGTGCTCTACAACTAGATTAGCAAATGTAAGTACTTCAAACAAAAGCTATAATCAGTGTGTTTTTTACATGTCATTAACCAAGTGTAATGAATGCTGATATTTTTTATAATGCACACATTGTTTTGTTTGAGTAGATTTTACTTCACCCACTATTCCAAGTCAGGAGCCCAGTACCAAAAGGCGCAATAGTGTGATCTACATCTCTTATCACCTAATGTAAACCTCCCGTCACAGATTGGTTAATGAAATGTTGTCCTTGAGCCATAATAGAACATTTTAACACCAACTGGGATTAGTATAGATACTGTTAATGGTGTATGTGTTGGTTTACTGGAAATATTGGATAAAGGTAATGGTTTGCTCACCATGTAGTTGTTTCATTTAGAGATTTTTGTTGTTCAGTGAAAAACAACCTTGCCTGTTTTCTGCAACTTGTAGGTACCATGATGGCATTTTTCAACTTACCAGCGGAGTGTAAAATCAGTGTCATAGGTCGTGATCAGGCACCCGCTATAGAAATCACCTGATTTTCTTTTCCATTGATTTCAACTTGCAACACCAGCCTTACGCTCTGGTGGTAGGTTGAAAATTACCTCCAGTGTACCTAGACTTTTTTTTATTCGTTCATGGGATGTGGGCGTCGCTGGCGAGGCCGGCATTTATTGCCCATCCCTAATTGCCCTTGAGAAGGTGGTGGTGAGCTGCCTTCTTGAACCGCTGCAGTCCTTGTGGTGAAGGTTCTCCCACAGTGCTGTTAGGAAGGGAGTTCCAGGATTTTGACCCAGCGACGATGAAGGAACGGCGATATATTTCCAAGTTGGGATGGTGTGTGACTTGGAGGGGAACGTGCAGGTGGTGTTGTTCCCATGTACCTGCTGCTGTTGTCCTTCTAGGTGGTAGAGGTCGCGGGTTTGGGAGGTGCTGTCGAAAAAGCCTTGGCGAGTTGCTGCAGTGCATCCGGTGGATGGTACACACTGCAGACACTGTACACCAGTGGTGAAGGGAGTGAATGTTTAGGGTGGTGGATGGGGTGCCAATCAAGCGGGCTGCTTTGTCCTGGACGGTGTTGAGCTTCTTGAGTGTTGTTGGAGCTGCACTCATCCAGGCAAGTGGAGAGTATTCCATCACACTCCTGACTTGTGCCTTGTAAATGGTGGAAAGGCTTTGGGGAGTCAGGAAGTGAGTCACTCGCCACAGAATACCCAGCCTCTGACCTGCTCTTGTAGCCACAGTATATATATATGGCTGGTCCAGTTAAGTTTCTGGTCAATGGTGACCCCCAGGATGTTGATGGTGGGGGATTCGGCGATGCTAATGCCGTTGAATGTCAAGGGGAGGTGGTTAGACTCTCTCTTGTTGGAGATGGTCATTGCCTGGCACTTATCTGGCGCGAATGTTACTTGCCACTTATGAGCCCAAGCCTGGATTTTCAAAAGGCATTTGACAAAATCCCTCATGAAAGGCTTCATCGTCTTCCGACACGCACGTTACTACACATGGCTGATGCTGCAGTTGTTGTGTAAATCCACCTTTATATTTGATCCCCATTGGAACAGGAATTACTAGTTGATTTTCCATGGGTCTGCACATGGGGAGTAAAGGCAAAGGCAGGGATTTCCTTGGCACTGCTCCCACCCCATTGCCACGATTTTGCCAGAAGTGCGGAGGAAAACATCGTCTACACGCGATAAACAGCGTTACCGGTGAAGTTATGAAGTCAGAGCGAGAGTAGCATCAAGGAAATTCCCAGCCGTTTTGGCGTATTCAGGTGAAAGGGCATTAGAGCGTGGGGATAATTAGACCAGGGTGCACCAATGTAATTCATTCCCAAATTTAAAGTCACACTTCTTATCTTTATTTTTATACAGAGACGTAGAGTTGCTTAGATAAAGCAGCTTCTCTGCAGTACAGGCCAAGAGATGCAAAACTGAGGTGCTACACTGCCACCGCTGGTGGAAGGGTGTAATTACAACATGACAAGTTTACATGGCAGTTTCCACTAAAAATGTTGACATGGAAACTTATAATGGGAAAAGTTGACACAAGAAATGCACAGAGATATAAGATTTTTAATATTTTACAGATTGCATTGCCACTACCACTCTTCAAGCAATGACAATGGTCTTTAAAATCTTCAGAAAGCGATCTATATAACAGATTCCAGTGGTAGAATTTGTGCTATCGCAATGGTGGGCAATGATCATCTAAAGCACAGAGCTGCGAATCGTTCTTGTCATTCCCCCTGGTTTAATTCCACTTCTAGAAGTCAATATAGACTGTGGCAAAGGCTCTAACTGAAATACGTTTGCAGGACCTTGCAGCAGAAGGCTGTAATTTATAGCTTCTGGCAACACTAACCAGTGTTGGTGGGGGAAAAGAGTTAGGTTCCAGAGTAATTCGCAAACCTGAAAATCTACATTGTTCCATTCAAACCTAGTTGAATTTTTCCAAACTTGGCCAGGTTGGGTAGATTTTGATGCCACATCTATCAGATAGCAGATGGTGCAAGTGTGGCAGTGCATTGGTGCCAAGACTTACTGTATCACAGTGTGCTACTGTATGGGTTTTCTACTTATAATATCTGAAGTTTCTGATCTCAGCTAGTCTATCAGCAGGATTTATTGACCAGAAGAAGATCCATCTCTACAGCAATGTTGAAAAAAATTCTTAAGGTAAGTAAATCCAGGTTTATGCTCAGAGGTAGTTACAAAATGCTGTTTGAGGGGCAGGTCATTTGCCCTCCCAATACTTTGCATATCATGTTTACATTATTAAATAAAAATACGGTACTGATCTTTTAAAAAATGGTAGCACCAAACCTGTTCAATTGAGGAAGCCTCTAATGATATATTTGGATGGATAGCTGGGTTTCTATGTACAGTGAAGTTTGATCACCAAAATTCAAATTCGTTTTCCAACATGTTTTCTGAGGCCAGGATTTGCACAAATCCTTCCGCAAACTTACATGATCAGAAATCTTTGAAATACAGAATCCTTTGGGATAGAGCCTGTTACGTTCCTTCAAGCCTAGGTGACTAGGGAAAGGGCAGTATGAGTGATGGTACCTTCTTGCTAGATTTATAGCATTGCCCTCCTGAGAGAGTCATTTAGCAGCAGAGCTCCAGCTCAAGTGCTGTTTTAATGACCTAATAAAGTTGAGGAGGTTTTCCTAAAACACTTTCACCAGCTGTATTCCATTCTGCTTCCCTTCAATTGTATCCATTATTATTTTCTTTTGACATGACACAACAAAGCACTGCAGTCCATCTCCCTGGCAAAAAAACAATCCAATTCTCATTAAGTATATTTTTGAGGTGTAAAAAAAATTGTGTTTCTTCAACTATCAATATTTTTTCTCAGATATACAGGGCTGTATTCTCTAGAGTTTTGAAGGTTAAGGGGCGATCTGATCGAAGTTTATAAGATATTAAGGGGAACAGATAGGGTGGATAGAGAGAAATTATTTCCGCTGGTTGGGGATTTTAGGAGTAGGGGGCACTGTCTAAAAATTAGAGCCAGACCTTTCAGGAGTGAGATTAGAAAACATTTCTACACACAAAGGGTGGTAGAAGTTTGGAACTCTCTTCCACAAACGGCAATTGATATTAGCTCAATTGCTAAATTTAAATTTGAGATAGATAGCTTTTTGGCAACCAAAGGTATTAAGGGATATGGGCCAAAGGCAGGTATATGGAGTTAGATCATAAATCAGCCATGATCTAATTAAATGGCGGAGCAGGCACGAGGGGCTGAATGGCCTACTCCTTTTCCTATGTTCCTATAGATGCCACTTGTGCTGACAGTTTAAAGATATAGTATGGGCTGTGACCATTTTGTGGACCAATTTAAAAAATAAGTAAGTTAAATCACAATCTCTAAACCACTTTATACACTTTTATTTAGCTTATGTAACCCACTCATTTAGTATAATTGGTTGTCCTCCAGCTCCTCTAGAATCATAGAATGGTTTCAGCACAGAAGGAGGCCATTTGGCCCATCGAGCCCTTGCCGGCTCTCTGCAATAGCAATCCAGCTAGTCCCACTCCCCCACTCTTTCCCCGTATCCCTGCAATTTTTTTTCCTTCAAGTACATATCGAATTCCTTTTTGAAAGCCACAATTGACCCTGCTTCCACCATCCTTTCAGGCGGTGCATTCCAGATCCTAACCAGCTTTACTCGCTGAGTAAAAATGTTTTTCCTCATGTTGCCTTTGGTTCTTTTGCCAATCACCTGTGTCTTCTGGTTCACGAACCTTCCGCCAGTAGGAACAGTTTTTCTTAATTTGCTTTGTCTAGATGCTTCATGATTTTGAACACCTCTATCAAATCTCCTCTCAACCTTCTCTGCTCTAAGGAGAACAATCCCAGCTTTTCCAGTCTATCCATGTAACTGAAGTCCCTCATCCCTGGAACCATTCTAGTAAATCTTTTCTGCACCCTCTCTAAGGCCTTCACATCCTTCCTAAAGTGCGGTGTCCAGAATTGGACACAATACTTCAATTGTGGCCGAACAAGTGTTTTATAAATGTTCAACATAATGTACTCTATGCCTCTATTTATAAAGCCCAGGATCCCGGCTTTCTTAACCACTTTCTCAACCTGACCTGCCACCTTCAGCGACATGTGTACATATACCCCCAGGTCTCTCTGTTCCTGCACTCCTTTAGAGTTGTACCCTTTAGCTTATATTGTCTCTCCAGGTTCTTCCTGCCAAAATGTATCACCTCACACTTCTCAGTGTTAAATTTCATTTGCCACGTGTCACCCATTCCACCAGCCTGTCTATGTCCTCTTGAAGTCTATCACTATACTCCTCGCTGTTTTCTACACTCCCAAGTTTTGTGTTATCTGCAAATTTTGAAATTGTGCCCTGTACGCCCAAGTCCAAGTTATTAATATATATCAAGAAAAGCAGTGGTCCCAGTACCGACCCCTGGGGAACACCACTGTATATCTTCCTCTATCCGAAAAACAACCATTCACCACTACCCTCTATTTCCTATTACTGAGCCAATTTCGTATCCATGTTGCCACTGCCCCTTTTATTCCGTGGGCTTCAGTTTTACTGACAAGCCTATTATGTGGCACTTTATCAAACCCCTTTTGGAAGTCCATTTAGACAACATCAACCGCATTGCCCTCATCAACCCTCTCTGTTACCTCATCAAAAAACTCAATCAAGTTAGTCAAACGTGATTTGCCTTTAACAAATCCGTGCTGGTTTTCCTTTATTAATCCACACTTGTCCAAGTGACTATTAATTTTGTCCCGGATTATTGTTTCTAAAAGCTTCCCAGTCTATCTCCCCGGTCAGTCCATTCTATACATTCACCATGTTCTATGTAATTCAATCTAAACTATTAATCTTTCTCGTCTGAGCTAGAATCCATACCCTCTTATTGTACAGTTTTGGCAACATCAAACATATTGACAGTGTTTAGTCTTCCTATACCCCTTGGGATCTTGAAACTGCAATGAAATCTCCCTGTTATGATTTGGGCATACACCACATATTTTTCTCTCACTCAGTGTAAAAGTTTGGTTCTACAGACAAGCCCACTCTATGTGCACAGTAATCTGGGAGGTAGCAAGCGCTGGGTGAACAATAAGTCCATTTACTGGACACAGTAACTCCTGATCTTTCTAACTGCTGGACAAATAATATTCTGACATGATATATATCTCAGGCTGCACACTACGAGTCAGGCTTATTAAGAAGTAAAGTTAACAGAAGCAAAAAGAAAAACAACAGCAGACAGATAAATCAGTGTTTCACTAATCCATTACTATACAATAAAACATCTCAAAGTTCTGGCCTGTATCTATAATATTACACTATTACTTTGGACCAATGTCCATGATGTGAAGTTTATATGTGAAATTGGATATTTATGAAGTGCTCCATTAGCTCCAGCTCATTAGCTGCCTGGCAAAACAGAGATTAACCTTTACTTTGGATCAATGTCTGTGATACAAAGTTTATGTGTGAAATTGTATATTCGCAGGCAACTCCTATAGTCTCAGCTCCTTAGCTGTCTGGTAAAACAGGGATTCACTGGTGAAAGCTTGATACAGGATGGTATTATATCTCTGTTTGGTTGGAATTCCGAATTAAGACAAAAAAAAATCAAAAAAGTTAACACCGCCATAGTCAAAAGTTATAGATCAACAGATGTCCAGCAGTAAACATTGACAGCTCAAAGACGAGATAGCAACTCACCCATCTTTTCAGAACACAGTCAAGGACCTTTGAAGAGATGATTACAAAGGCCATGGACAGATATAAACAATTGATGGCCCAGGGATCAATGTTACTGATCTCTTAGCATTTGGGCAAACTCTGAATCTACGATTTCTTAATCCTTCCACCTATACGGTGGTTACTCATTTGCCTTTACATGAGTCATAAATGTGAGTCCTCCATCTTTCCCCAGCACAGAGAAACACAGACAGCCAAGAGAATCTCTCACAGCAGGCAGTCATCCTAATCAAATTAAAGTGGCCACAGTATTGACCAGCTACCAAAGTCTCATAAAGTAACATAAAAATATATAAGACAGAATTTTTCGATTGAGCATAATGGCTATGATCTTCGATATGGTGAGACTTTCGACATGCCCTAAGCCTGGCCCATTTCCTGGGGTAAGGTTGATTTACATAAGTAGAGCAGGCGCCACGTCCATTTATGCTGTTGTTGTTGCCGCCCACTATAGAAACTGCCTGATTTTCATTTCTATAATAGGCAGACAATCTGTAACATTGGTTTTATGCCTGGATGGCAAGTTGAAAATATACCCCACTGAAGGGTATGGGTGAACAGAGAGACCCAAAGGTTCAAAGGCATAGGGGCCTAAATTCTTTAGCACCCCAAACTTGGTGCGATTCCGATGGTGCACAGTGCTGGTGTGCTGGAGCAGAAAAACCCAAGCACTGTCCTAAATTTGTCCTCAGGCCTCATCATAGTAATTCAGTCAAGTTGCGGACTCCAATAAGGCAATCTGATGCAGGTCGCCTGTTGGGATCTAACTAATTTCAGCCAGCGCCGAGGTCCACAGGCAAGTCCAAAGGGGTGGGGCGGGGCGGCGATCAGTAGTGGGGATGAGGACGGGCTGGCAGTGGCCCACAGTTGTTTTGTGGCGCCGGGCAGAGCACTCTTGGTCTTTATGACTGCACAAATATATTGCTGTAAGTTTTGCAGCTTGTTTTTGAGAGACCTCCACCAGTCCCTTTAAGGACCACTGGTTAGGCCGCATCGCAAGCCCCGACTAGTCCAAACAAATTCAACAATCCAGGTCTGATATAGGCACAGGAGCTTCATTTCAATATTGAAATGAGGCCTGTGATAATTTCTGGCGGACTCCAGGGAAGCCTAAAAAAGGCACCAACCAATTTAGCAGTGGCCTGGAAGCCTGTGCAGATTGGGTGCAAGCCTTTGCCATGAAAGTGAGTTTAAGTGGATAAAGCCAACAGCATTTTCAGTTTTGTAACGTAGGGCGTAGGGAACTAGAGTGACAAATCTGTGCAAAACACTGGTTAGGCTGCAATTAGAGTACAGTGTGCAGTTTTGGGTACCCATTATAGAAAGTACATTAAAGCCATAAAAAGCATAGAATCACTAGGATGATGCTAGGGAAGAAAAACACCGACATGATGGGCTAATAGCCTCTGTGCTATAAAATTTTGATACCAACGATATCGCTCTGTGCTGAAGTACATAGGAACTACATTGCCTTATGGCAGTATCCTGAATTAGATGAGGGGCCTAGCATTGTGCAAAAACTATTTTGATTTTTTTATTCTTGGGCCTTTGAGAATCACAGTGGTACGTTAATACCAAAATCAAAAATCTCATTAGTTAGCTATAACTTCAGTTTAGAGATTTAGTTTGCTACATTTTATCAAGTCCTTGGTGGAGTCTGGAAAACATATTACTTGTGATTTATAAGGAAGTTACTGTTTATTAATGGTTATTTCTACATTAAAATTCCCTTTTAAAAAATAAGTATATATTTCAAGAGCTCCATGACATATAGAAATGATCTTTCTTCCTGTGCAAATCACTGATTTAATATCTATCAATAAAAATGTAAAGGCTGACCCTTTTGCAGCTGTTTCATTGTAGAAAAGATGTGTAGGTTTTGAAAGGCTGTAAAGTTTCTTCCAGTACTTTAAGGGTTAACGTGCTACCCAATGAGAGCGTTAATGGTTAAAGTGCTACCCAATGAGAAAGTTAAGGGTTAACGTGCCATCCAATGAGAACGTTAAGGGTTAACGTGCTACCTAATGAGAAAGTTAAGGGTTAAAATGCTACCCAATGAGAAAGTTAAAGGTTAACGTGCTACCCAATGAGAACTTTAAGGGTTAAAGTGCTACCCAATGAGAACGTTAAGGGTTAACGTGCTACCCAATGAGAACTTGAAGGATTAACCTGCTACCCAATGGGAACATTAAGGGTTAACGTGCTACCCATTGTACCGTAGCTTTGTCAGATTAGATTTTTCAACTGATACTTATGGCAACAGGCCAGCATAGAAATGAACAACTAAAAAATGTGTCTCGTGCATTCTGTGGAACTGGATTTGAATATCCACATCATACTCTGTACATGTACAGTAACTGGACCATGTCTAACTGGCTCTACCCTATTTGCAGTATAAGTCCAAGGAGGTTAATTCGTTTGTTAGCCTTCTCTTAAGTAAATTTATGGTTGCGACTGATTTATTCACTGAACTCTTTTGCAAACTTTGTTGGATTTTCATCACCTGGATCTCATATTGTTTAAGGTGCAACAACTTTGAACCAGGTATTGTCTTTTTTCAGAGAATTTAAAAAAATCCTGGCCATTTAGGAATACGGTTACTGAAAGCAGCCTGGTCTGCTCAGTATTCACTGATACAATACACACAGAGAGACAGGTTGGCACAATTCCTCAACTTATAAGATCCTCGGCTTCAGAGTTCCTGTTGGGGGAGTCAGCACTTTTGCCTTTGCAGGGCCAGAGATGCTGGGGTTCCACTGGAGAAGCACCCTGGTATAAATTCTGTTCAGTTTCAGGGTGCGCCAAAGAAGCTTTCGCCCTCCTAGTGGCAGCACATGCAAAAATGATGGAGGTGGGTCTGGATGCTGTCACGTGTCCTAAATTCTGGGACTTTCACCTTCCCATCCACCCTTGAGAATGTGCGCCAGACTTAAAAGGCACAGTTTGCCAGGGTGTGCCCAGCACTGTATGTGAGTACTGGTAGCATGCTGTGTACTTTGGAACTCTCCAATCAGGAAGAGACTGATGGTAGATGTCCTGGAGGATGCAAGAGAGCCTGATGGTGACACTGTTGATGCTGAAGACCTGGCCCTTCGAGAACAGGAAGCAGGTGCAGTGGTAATGGCTGCTAGATAGCTGAGAGACAGACTTATTTGGCACACCTTTGCAAATAATTAGAGCACTCTTATTTGGAAGTCTAAGTCCATCAAAGATCTGTCTCCTCTCACTATCCTCTCTATTGTCCAAGTAAAATCCTTGCTCCTCACAACTAGCCATCACACAATCCTGAGCCTCAAACCTGCATTACCTGCTCTCCATTGTCATACATAAGAACCAAACACTAAGCAGTGTTTATTACTACTACTTACAAAAACATTACTTAGTTTTGTCACCATCCGCATCCCTTGTGACCACACAAGCTTTTCTGTGTTCGAACACTTCTTCTACACACTACCCGAGGGCCTTAGGTCTGAGGTGCTGCAAAATATTTTGAGCCTCTTTTGGATGGAGATGGTCCTTCTCTCAGGGTCCCCAAGTTCTGGGATGGTCACAGGACAGGCTGACTTTGTCAAGGGCGTCTTGGCAGCCTGGTCCTGCAAAGAGGAAAAGCTTCTCCAGGGAGCTGATGGAGTGCTCCTCTGTACTGTTGCCATGAGGTGAAGAAACCTCTGAGGCACGTAAAGTAGCTACTCCGCTGTTACAGTCAGTGGGAGAAGGGACCTCCTGGAATCAAAGAGACCCATAACTCACTAAGAGAGTCAATTGAATATCTTTTAGTCTCTCCGAAGTGCTGCCCTGTACACTTTGCAATCCAGTTGATATTGCCCTCTCCTGACAGTCCACTAAGATCAGCAGAATAAAGTTTAGCTTCACGTGCAGATGGATGTCATTCATTGCTAGCACACATACACGTGGCATGTGGCCTGCTTCTTCTCTTTGGTTTTAAAATCTTGCTGTAATTCAGTTTGAAGTAAAATATTGGTTTGTCTGCCAATTCACACGCGCTGTGTAATTTATTGGTCAGATCTACCATGCTGTGCTAAAAATGAAATGCCAGCTTGACTGAACTTTCCCAGTTGATAGCAGCTTTGCTTAGTGAGCCTGGAACCACAGGAGACTTGCAGTCCCACTGACTCCAGCTAAATATCGACATCAGTACAGTAATGTAACCTTGACGAATAATTTCAAGCCTTTTAGCTGCAAGTTGAAATTAAATCAGGAAGAATAATAATAATGTGGTCACATGCTATTGATGGTGATCCATTGCAGTTGAAATCCAGACTGATTATTAGAGGTTTAGATGAAACAGGGGCTGCAGGTCAAAAATCTATTAAGCCGCCTATGCCTTTATTTCTACCCCTTCCCTCCAACTTTCACCCATGCTCTTCTGAAGGCACTGATTCATACTGGGCACAGTTCCATTGGTATCAGTTGCTCCTTTGGGCTGTGTCCAAGTAGCCATTCTTCATGCTCGAGACCTGGCTAATCTTTCCCCAGAGGCTCTGAGCCCAATTGTAATAGCACTGCCCCAGGCTGAGATCAGCTAACTCACCATTGACCAGGGATCAAACCAGAAAGTTTCTGTTCCACGTGTTCAGTTCCAGGCTGCACACTTAGCAACTGATATCTCTATTTCTCAAAGTATTCCTTTTTTAAATATATTCATATCTTTACTGCCTCCACGCTGCCCTTTTTGAGCCAGAAGGATGGGAGAATTTCATAGAATCATAGAATCATAGAAAGGTTACAGCACGGAAGGAGGCCATCCGGCCCATCGAGTCCGCGCCAGCTCGATGCAAGAACAATCCAGCTGGTCCCACTCCCCCACCCCATCCCCGTAGCCCTGCAAATTTTTTCCTTTCAAGTACTTATCCAGTTCCCTTTTGAAGGCCATGATTGAATCTGCCTCCACCACCCCCTCGGGCACTGCATTCCAGATCCTAACCACTCGCTGTGTAAAAAAGTTTTTCCTCATGTCACCTTTGGTTCTTTTGCCAATCACCTTAAACCTATGTCCTTTGGTTCTTGACCCTTCCGCCAATGGAAACAGTTTATCTCTAGCTACTCTGTCTGGACCCTTCACGATTTTGAATACCTCTATCAAATCTCCTCGCAACTGTCTCCGTTCCAAGGAGAACAACCCCAGCTTCTCCACTGAAATATATAAAATTCTGACAGGGCTAGACAGACTGGATGCAGGGAGGATGTTTCCCCTGGCTGGGGGGGGGTCCAGAACGAGAGGTCACAGTCTCAGGATACGGGGTAGGACATTTAGGACTGAGATGAGGAGAAATTTCTTCACTCAGAGGGTGGTAAACCTGTGGAATTCTCTACCACAGAAGTCTGTGGAGGCCAAATCACTGAATATATTTAAGAAGGAGCTAGATAGATTTCTAGACACAAAAGGCATCAAGGGGTATGGGGAGAGAGCAGGAATATGGTATTGAAATAAAAGATCAGCTGTGATCATACTGAATGGCAGAGCAGGCTCGAAGGGCCGAATGGCCTACACCTGCTCCTATTTTCTATGTTTCCATGTTTCCTGTCTATCCACATAACTAAAGCCCCTCATCCCTGGAATTTAGATCAATGAGATCTTCACAGCAGAAGTCATCCCATTACTTCATGGGGCACAGTAGTCTTCCTGCCCTTTTCTCCTTTTTTTAGCAGCTCAGCACAAACTTAGGCTCAATATGAGTTGGGGCGACTATTTGAATCCAGTACCTAAATATGGGAGTCCAATGATTTAACATTAGAGCTACACAATTGTCACGTGTCACCAGTTTTAAACTTTGCCAGTCTGGCTAGTTATTAAAAGCACAAAGAAAGCTCAATAGTAAATATGAGTACTATTCAGTAATGTGCACATGGGGTAGACAGGGCCTCATTTTACATCCCATCCAAACAACAGCACCACCAATGATGCAACAGTCATTTATTAGGCACTGGAATATCAACCTAGATCATGGAGTGAAGTCTGGTTCTGTGGCTCAAACTCACAACCTTCTGACCCAGAAGTGAGAGTGATACTGAGTGAGCCAAGCTGACGCAGTAGAGTATTCTTTACGATAGTACATAATACAACCGCCCCACTCCATACTCCATCAGTTGTTGTACCAAAGACACACCACAAACATACCACAAACATACCACACAAACCAAAACACAAGGCAAAGATACCACATGAGGAATACACCACATTACAACTACAAATACACTATAAACATACTATTTGGGTCCACATAACACAACAACAACTAGCATTTATATAGCATCTTTAATGCAGAAATATGTCCCAAAGCACTTTATAGGTGTGAGGTAAAAATGGATATCAAGCCAAAGAAGGAGAGAAGGGGTGACCAAAGGTTTGGTCAAAAACTTGGATTTTAAGGAGAGTTTTAAAGGAGGAAAGGGAGGTGAAGAGGCAGATGGGTCAAAGGAGTGAATTCTAGAGGGGCCTAAGCAGCTGAAGACATAGTCACTAATGGTAGGGCAAAGTGAGGGGGGATACACAAGAGGCTGGAGTCAGGCAAATGGATTCAGGAGAGGTTATAGGGCTGTAGGAGGTTACAGAGATATGGAAGGCTAATGCCATGGAGGGATTTAAACAAATGGATGAGAATTTTAAATTTGAGGCATTTGGAGGTTAGGAGCTTATGTAGGTCAGCGAGGACTGGGGTGATGGATGAGCAGGACTTGGTGCAGGATAGGATACGGGCAGCAGAATTTAGGATAAGCTGAAGTTTGGAGAATGGGAGGCTGTCCAGGAGAGCATTGGAATAGTCCAGTCTGGAGGTGACAAAGGCATAATGACGGTTTCAGTGGGAGACGGGCTGAGATAGAGGTAGATGTGGGTAATATTACAGAGGTGGAAGTAGGCAGTCTTTGTGATGGAGAGGACATGACCCCAGAAGCTTATCTTAGGGTCAAACAACACCAAAAATATGCTGTGCTGCTGCACAAACTTGGTACACAGCACGTGGCTCATAGGAAATACACAGCACAGGTATACAGCATAAAGATGGCACACAGCTTAAACACATCAAAAGGCACATGGCATATAACATAAAACACAACATACAGTATATAGCATAAACACAAAATACAACATAAACACATCTATCTGTTCTGTGACTGCTTTTGTAGTGAACCTACTTTAAAATATAGAATTAAAGTAGGACATTTCTATGAATGTAGTATTATCTTTGGTTAATTGTGAGCTTCTGAATAACCTTCATTTTGTGCTGTTTCTATGATGTTAGTCTTTGTATCGCTATAAATGAATCAGCTTTTTCGCCATCATGTGGCACAGTTCAAACTATGTGGGTTTTACTGAGGTGAAGAGATACGTTTCTAAAGATGTCAGGAGAATTTTAAAAACAGACACATACTTCTTAAATAAAAACTGAATCCTGATTGTTCCTTATTATGTATTTCTCATTAGTATATAGGAGCTACTTTTCTGGCAAATGTTTCAACGACACTTAAAATATGTATTGATTAGTGCAACAAAACAGTCAGGATTTCACAACACACAAGGACGTTCGTTGTCTTTTCTGAAGAGTGACTGCCATTGTTTCCTTCATGATTTCTCTTTTTTATAAAGTATGTCAGTAAAAGGTGACGCTGGTCACATGATGTTGCAGTAACATCGGGTCCATCAGGGTGAAATAAAGGGTTAGTGTTTAGCTGAATGCCCCAAGTCGATGCACTACAAATAAAGCTGACGTGTAGATTTTCGTTCTCACCCACACCAAGGCTGCATTTATCTGCTCCATGGCAACTACTATGCTGACCACAGACTGTCACCCTAGCAACTGCTTCTCATGATGTCATCTTCTTCGATGGTTCGAGAGAAAACGAATTGAAGGTTTGCTTTGCAAGAGGTCAGAATGTACAATAAGAGGAGGCCATTCTCAGGCCAGGAGCCTGAGACTCCCAGTATGAGTAGTAAATTAAACCTTTATAATGGATGAGGATATGATAGTAGTACACAGAGCTAGCGATCTAGAGCTTGGAATCAATGGCACTTTTAACAAAATGCTGTCAAGGGACTTGAAATCTGAAGAATGCTTCTATATAAAGGACCAGAAAAGATAGAAAACTAATTGGAATAGGCATTGGTGTAAAAAAAAATCAACAACAACAAAGAGCGCGATTGACCAGAAAGAGAAAAGATGCACATATTGTCCATGAGAAATGGCAGTAAATGCAGATCTTTGCAATTCTGGCTCTTTGAAAGAATAGGAAGGCAGGCTGTGAAACAATCAAAGACCTATCAGTTTTAGTGACTTGGGTAGATATCAGAACAACTATCTCCATAGAAATAAGGCTTCTGTCTGACAATCAAGCACCCTACCCCATGCAAACTGCAATTCTACAAGACGGTGTCTGGTCAGAGCAAATGGGAAATTAAAGCTAAGTCTTCTAGACGCCAGTGAGGGCAGCCACAATTCTCTGTTCCTTTATTTCTAAGTTTAGTTTGAATCCATGCTGGTTGCCTAGGCTTTCTGAGTCTCATTGGCAACCACCACGGCCATACTATGCCAATTATAGACACCATGTCACACTATTTTCAGTCATTTTGAAACAGCAGTAATACTTGAATATAGTTCCAGGCACATAAAAAATTGTAATGCCTGATGTTAATGGACATCATTTTTAATTATACAGTGCTGTTGCATCATGGATTTGAGACTCGTACTTGCTCAGAGTGATATGAAGCTGGCAGAATAAAGTCATACTGCCGGATATAGCCAAGCAAAGTGGAGCTCCTCGCACACGTGCAAATACATGCACAGAACGTGCAAACACGTGCTCAGAACGATCTATACCAGTGTCCAAGTTCCAGTAATTTTTTTACTTTAACAAATAGCAGGAGTAACCGTTAGTTGGCTCTCTTCTAACATGAACCTGATACAAAGTTGAAGTGGTTTGAGATGAGCTTCTCGAGCTGCATGTTAATTGTATACATGTGGTTTGTATCAATTAGTGTTAATTGTATGCAGGTGGGTGGGTATCAATTGAGGACTCTCTTATATCCATTTATAGGAGGGAGCTTATCTAGGAGGTGCACCATGTGTAAGGGGAATCTCTGTGAATAAAGGCTTGGAAGCAACTGAAGACCAGGCTCTAGAATTCTATCCTTCACCACCTGGCTATCCAATTTATAACTCTGGAGTCCTTGTCCAAAATTCAATCCGAGCGACTTCACCTTTGATTTTTACCACATACTTTATGCTGATATGAACTGCTTTGCGTCAATGGAAAATGCATAGCATAACTGGTTTATAATGGATACTAGTCCATAATGGATGCTAGGGAGTGATCACAAGGTAAATATCAAATCAATGGGTTTATTGCAGTGTCATAAACTCTAGAAGAAAGGTTTGAGCTATTTATAATGCCATCTGAACCTTGAGATTAGATAACTCATTGACAATTCTGTAAATCTGTTTTATTTGATAACACTAGTTGATCTCATGTGATGTGGCCCATTGGTAGTCCAGGGCCTACTGCATTGTTGTGGTGCCAAACTGCTAGCCTGTCCTCTCCTTTTAAAGCCACTGCTCAGGCACCTATTGTGGGGAAGTGGTCTCAATGGGCAAATCTCACAGGTTGATCACAGGCAAATTACTGCTTCTAGTGGAGATTTCTCTAGATTTTCAGCGGCTTGGCTCCTCTTCTTACAGAGAGCCCAATATAACTGAAAGATAAAACCAGCAGGAAGTGACTGGCTTTATTTCTCTTTATTGAAGCTTGTTCACATGTGATTTGTTGGTGTTTTATACAAAGTGTGATGCTTGAAGTGTGACATCTGAATTATGATATTTGAAGTGTGATGAATGTGCCGGATACAAGATATATATATATATATATATATATGCACACAGACACACCCACACATTTATACACACACACACACACACACACACACACACATATATATATATATATTTGTGGAGCAGTAAACAGTTTGTGCCCCTTTTTTTGTCTTTTAGTCGTCTTTTTCAGCATCAGTGGTTTACATTAAAGCATTAAGAACTGTGGCATCAACACCACAGATTTATGAAGAAATAATTCTAGGTCCATGGCCAGTGGGTGTTATATGGGAATACTTCCTGAGGTAGCTTGGGCAGGGAACTTAGTTTAAGATTAAAGACTAAAAGATATCATTTCAAATACTGCCCTATTATTAAAGAACTGCACCATAAAATATTGAGGTGATGTTTTTGGGAAGAATTAGCCAGTTCTCAGAGACTGAGATGGTGCATGTGATTGCTGTACAAGGCTGGCTAAGTACAATGACTGACCCACATAGCATTCCATGACATGAGAACAGCATGTTCTTCTTGAAATGTAGCCATGATGGTGTAACTCTTTCAATGTTAAAGCTGGCACCGTGAAGTTGGTGGGTGCGGTGGCACAGTGTCTTTGGGCCCGATTTTACCAGGGGTGCGGGTTGGCAGCAGGTGGTTAGTCGGGCTCGAGGAAAACGCGCCGGCCAAACTGAGTGCGTTGCGCACGCGATCGCGGGATGATTGATGTAATTAGCTGGCAGTTACGGGTTCCGCGCTTCTCAGCTGCGTGCCGGCGGCCTGCGCATGCGCATTGACGTCTGAGCGATGTTGGAGCTCTATTTAAAGGGGCAGTCCACCAAAGCCCCTCCAGCCACAACCTACAGTCCATGAAGGATGGAGGAGCGCAGGGGTAAGGCTGCTCCCCGCTTCACGGACCACGCCCTCCAGGTGCTGCTGGACGGGGTCCGCATGAGGAGGGAGACGCTGTTCCCCAGTGATGGAAGGAGGTGCCCTGGCAGCGCCACCAAGTGGGCATGGGAGGAGGTGGCCGCGGAGGTCACAAGCAGGGGCAACACCACCCGCACTTGGATGCAGTGCCGCAAGAGATTCAATGACCTCACCAGGTCCGGGAAAGTGAGTACACTAACGCACTCTGCCTCACTCCGTCTTCCACATCACCTCAACCACCTCACAACCCCATCTCCACTGACAGCACTGCGCTCCCGCACCAATCCTCACAGCCACCCAACTATCATCCTCACAGTGCCTGCACGTACCCACCGTCCCTGTCCCCACTCGACCACTACCACACACCCCAATGCCCATACAATGGGATGGCCATGTGGCACACGCATCCTCCCATCCATCTGGCACATGCTCAACCCACTCACACCAATGCTTGAAGCGTCTCACATTGTAATCATCACTCAATAACGTTTTTTGTGTTTTGCCCTCACAGGAGAAGAGGTGCAGGAACGCACGCGATAGGGCACGCACCGGAGGGGGCCCGCCACACGAGGTGGCCCTGACAGACGCCGAGGTCGAGGCACTGGAGATCAGCCGCACGCTGCATTGCCTGTCAGTGGTGGATGGCGAGTCTGGTTCTGTCGAAACGGCCGGTAAGGGAAAGCTGGCACTCATCACTCATGAGCGCGAATGATCTTAGCATCACATGGCATATGCCGCACCGCCACATTTGGACACATGCCTGATATTGCCCTCTGTTCTCTTGCAGGGCCGTCTGCGATCGACGTTTCGGTTGAGGGGGATTCCTCAGAGGACATGCCCGTCTCTGAGGGTGCATCGTCACACATGAGCCTTGCATCCACCAGCGCAGATACACACACCTCGGTGGGTCCCCCCCCTCAGTTAGTTGGGATTGCACATGGTGAGTCACCGCGCACACGTGAGCATGAGCAGACCCTGGTGGCAGGGTCAGCCGCGGAGGGTCCGCGTCGGTGGGAGCACTCTTCTCCAGGCTCTGCTCAGCCGGACCCAGATGCTGAACCCAGGGGGCCACCTGTCAAAGGGAGAGTCGTCGAGGGGCACCAGAACATTGCTGAGGTACTGGGAGAGGTGCCACGCGCACTCTCCACAATCGCACGGAGGATGGAGGAGTCCAACTCCTGCATGAGGGGAATGGTGGCACAGATGCAGGAGGGTATCGCCGAGATAGTGTTGCAGGGACGTGAAGGCATCTCTGAGATAGTGTCGCGGGTAGGTGTGGGAACGTCTGCGGTGGAGGACAGGCTAGCCTCCCTTGAGCGTCACGCACAGCTCACCAATGAGTCCATCCAGGCCCTCACAACGGCTGTTCGGATTCAGGGTGAGCAACATTCTGCCGCCATAAACAGGTTGACAGATACATTGGAGGTGGCCTTGCAAGGTCTCACCCACGTCATCCAAACTGCCGTCCAGCAGGGTGGAAGGGGTGATGTGGGCCTTGGCCATGAGAGGGAAGATGGTGAACGGGGAAATGGAAGTGTGGACGCTACTCAAGGCGCCCCCACGTCTCACCCGTTGCCCCCCTCTCAACCAGTGCCCGCAATAGTCCATCCTCTCCAGGTGGCCGAGTCTGCCCCTGCACAGGTGCAGGAGGAGCAGCCTGTGGAGGTGCCCTCACGGGCACTGAAACCCAGGGGGCGTCGGCCCAAAGCATCTACCCGGTCAGGGCACGAACAGGAGCAACCTGCCACCACCTCTGCTGGAGCCACAGGGGTAGCACCACGTAGGGGTTCCCGAACACACAGGGATTGCACCAGGGTGTTTGTCTATTTTTTTTTTATTTCCACTATTTGAATGTCAACACAAAATAAACTCACTTTTTCTCACCAATGCAGCCACCTCTTGTCCATAATTCTGCGGCTTGTGCAATATGTCCCTTCCGTGCGCCTCATCATGACGACGACCACCCGTCCCACCCATTGGGCATAATCCAGTGGGTGCAGGTGTACAGGCACCACTCTTCTGTGGAGGGAGCCTGTATGGACCCTCGTCTGTGCACGTTATGACATGTGAACGCCTCACACAGTGTGATGTTAGGAGAACCGTTGGCATATGAGTGCCTCCCTGGCCTGACGAGCACGCAGGTGAGCCGGTGTTCGGCCCATGGGTCGTTCCTCCTCCTCTCCCTCTTCCTCTTCCTCCTCCTCCTCCTCCTCATTGTCGTCCTCAATGTGGGTGGCGGGTGTGCATGGGGCCTCCTCCAGCGGCACCCCTCTCTGTAGTGCCATGTTATGCAGGGCACAGCAGACAACTATAATTCGTCCCACTCGGAGTGGTGTGTATTGGAGCGCTCCCCCGGAACGATCAAGGCACCTGAGGCGCATCTTGAGCAGCCCCATAGCCTGCTCAATTGTAGACGTGGTAGCAATGTGTCTGTCATTATATCGACGCTGCGGCTCGGTAATGGGGTTCCTCAGAGGTGTCATAAGCCACGTGTGCAGGGGATATCCCTTGTCGCCGAGGAGCCAGCCGTTGCCGGCGTTGGGTGCGTGGAAGAGGGGCGGGACGGTGGACTCCCTGAGGACGAAGGCATCATGGCAGCTGCCAGGGTATCTGGCGCACACGTGTAGGAATCTCTGGCGGTGGTCACAAATGAGCTGCGCGTTCATGGAGTGATACCCTTTCCTGTTGATGAACAGCCCTGGCTCATGTGGAGATGCCCGTATTGCTATGTGGGTGCAATCGATTACACCCTGCACCCGTGGGAAGCCAGCCACAGCATGGAATCCAACCGCCCTCTCCGTCTGGCTGCGCTCATCAATGGCGAAGTTGATGTAGTTCGAGGCCCTGCGGAACAACCCATCGGTGACCTGCCTTATGCACTTGTGTGCAGACGACTGACAGACCCCGGTGATGTCCCCCGTGGCACCCTGGAAGGATCCGGAGGCGAAGAAGTTGAGGGCAGTGGTGACTTTGATGGCGACGGGTAAGAAGATGCTGCTTGGTCCATCCGGGAGCAGCTCGTCATTAAGGAGGCTGCAGATGTCGGCGACTACCTGGCGAGTGACTCTGAGCCTACGTATGCACTGCTGCTCAGAGAGGTCCATGAAGCTGAGCCTCAGTCTGTAGACCCTGTGCGGAGGGTAGTGCCTCCTGTGACGCATCTCTCTCTGCGGATGCCCTCCATCCTGCTGTGCAGGTGGATGTGCCACAGCACCGTGTTGTGGGGATGCACGTCTCTGAGGCGGACGGCGTGGACTGCGAGGCTGCTGAGGCTGGTCATGCTATTCGTCCTCCGAGGATGTCAACACAGCACCCATCTGGCAGGTGTAGGTCTGCGGGGTTGTGCATGCTAGAAAAGTGTGTCCTCACACAAGGGTTGCACTTCTACGCTGGTGAATCTTCTTGCTTGGAGGAGGGTGGTGGAGGGCAGGCGTTGCCCAATGTTACGGAGTGTCCTCCTGCGTTGGTGAAGGCTCTCCCCCCTCACCTGTGGAATGCACCTTGGCAGCTGCCACAGGCTGCTGGCTGCAACACGTCCGTTGGCAGTGTGAGTGTTTCCCCCAGTATGGGAAACAGTCTCATTTCACCGTAAAATCCCACACTTGTTAAATAAACAGCTCAATCAGGTCATTTAATGACCTGAAATACCTAGATAAATACACTCAAGTGGAACCCCGCTGGCTTTAATTGCCTGCGGGATTCCCACCAGCGGGGGCTACGCACACACCCCCGCACGTCAGCGTGGAACTCGGAAGTGGGCGGGATCGAGGCGCGATCCGGTCCCGCTCCTCGATTTCGGGATTTTAGAGGCCCCCCCGCCGAGAACGCACCCGAGACCGGCTGCTAAAATCGGGCCCTTTGTGTTTCACTGGGCTGTACCAGAGTGTGTTAGAATGAAGGCTTGCCCAAACAGTGAGCATTTAAGTTCTCTCCTGGGTGGGTACTAACAGTGACAAGGGCTTTCCACAGTTCCACAGAGTGGAAGGGAAGAAAATTCAAAGTTGGCATAGGCAACTCTCACCACCCCAAGCAACCAGCTGTGGTATTGGCAGAAGTCTGGTAGCAGGTGCCTAGCCACCTACTTGGCAGGGAATGATACATAGATCAACTTGGCAAAAAAAAATGTTAAAAATGATAGTATGTCTATTGAGGCCCACTATTAAATGCAGGGGTGAAATACAGCCTGATGTATAGAACTGGAAGGAACAGAACCTTTTATCCCAGTAACAGGTTTTCAAATTGAACTGTGAACATTGAGAAAAGCAATACAGGAATGAGAAAGCCACAGTTGCACAGGGATTTATTGCAAGTCTGCAGCACAATGAGCCAAACTCACTTCAGCGAATTCAGATACACTAGATCAGAGTCAAGCTCAGTCAAAGTGCTGAAAGAACATGGGAACTGGAAATCCTGCCAAAAAGGGGGTTTGTCTGTGAAGTGACAGATCCATGTGATCCAGAAACAGATGTATGCTTTAAAAACTCTCTTGTGAAGTGATCTCATCTTCTGTACACATTCATCATTTGTACAACGTCACTTCTGATGTTGTTTCCTCGCTCAGTCGATGCATCAGTTTCCAAGGGTTTAACCTCATTTTACAGTGGTCTTCAACCCTTGAATCTAAATTACCAGGAACGAATATAATTTCATAGTAAAAATAAATGACAAAGTAACTGAAACCAATTTAAGGAACACGAAAGGATCTTTGAGACACATTCAGCAGTGGTGCAAACCTCACAAAGTAAAAAAAACCTCTAGGGTATATTTTACATGGCGCTATTATTTTCAAGGACACTTAGCATTTTAGTTATACACTTGACAGGTTAAATCATTTATTTCCCCATTGTTTTGTCTGAAAGTTCCTTTGTGTTTGATACACAATTATTTTTTTCTGTGTAAACTACACTACAGTGATCAGGAAATCTTTGGAAATACATCATTAGACTAGGGTTGGCAATTAATTTCTAAACTCTCATGCCCCAAAGCTTTTATGATTTGTAAATTAAACCTATTGGTAAGATCATAGCACTTAGCTGTGCTTGTGTTGATTGCTTGGCTCCTGGCTTTGATAATATGAAACTCCATATCCCCGCTGTGTTGGGTTGGACCACAGTCCTAAGAGTGACAAATCATTTAAGTTTGTGAAGCTCCTCAATAAGAATTTATTCCAGGTCGCAGTTAAAAGTACACGGCTGAATTAAATGGAACATCAGATAGATCAGAATGTCGTTTTATCTAATGGTTTATTTATTTACTTCAATTTTGCTTGGTTATTTCTTTTAGCCTGGAAGCTTCTCATGCCCATATTGAATTCCTCTCTCCGTTTTCTTTAAGGATATGTTGATCTAATGAGTAATGCCTCCGGTAAAATAGCGGAGAGAGGATTTTGATATGTATGTGTTAAGCCTTCACACAATAACAGTACTCCACTTAATTTCCAGGTTACTATCTGTAAATCTGACAATAAGGATCACTGTTGTCAAGCTTGACCTGAATATAACAGCACTGAAAAGCTCAGATATAGAATAACATTTTAAATCTAAGGGTAGAAATTCCGATCAGCGAAGTTCACATATGAACACTTAGCGAGCTCGTACTATGTTCCTGTGTGTTCTGTTTTTATGCAGGCATTGATCTCTTTAAAATACAGGGAATTTCCATCTTGTTATAAAAGCGGAACTACGATTTGGCAGGTTTGATAGGTCACGTACTCACGCACGTATAACAAGCTGTTTCTCAAAGCAAATGTCAGCACCTCCTACACCTTTCTCTCAGTATGGTGATCTCCCCCATAATCAGTGGCCTACATGCCAATACATCCACCAGTTGGTAAAAGCTAATGGAACAGTCTCAGAGATGGTTCCAGATCCTAAGGAGTCACTGAGGGGATCCCAGGGTGGCTATCGGGTTATTAGATTTCTTTGCCATTCCATTTCTATACTTTTTTTCTACTTGTTGATTTACTAGTATTTCTTTTTCTGTTATTGTACACAAATAAACATTTTCTGCAGTGATAGAACTGTTTTGCTTTGGATAGCTGACACTGTCTTTTGGAAATTAGAACTGGAGTAGCAATATTTGCAGAGGATTTCCCCACGTAGAAAAGTTTGAAATGACTGAATTATGGATATTAGCCATCGAGGTCATTACAATTCCGATTTGCATGGGCTGCAATCCTGCCAGTTATGGTGGGATTGTGCCTGACATTGCCCTCCAGCGCTGACCCCACCAGATTATATGGGGTCAGTGGGAAGGCACCATCGGTCAGATAAGCATCTTTGCCACTGCGGGCATTTCTTAGACACCCACAGGCTGGCAACTCCAGCCCTTGCTGCTGACTAGGGAGGAGTGCCCAATCCCCCTCCACAGAGAAATGATTCCTCTTCCCCTTTGTAAGGAGGCTGACAATAAAAAAAAATACCAAAAAATATCAGGTCTTTGGTCTTCTCGGCTGTTTTCCTCATCTGGATCCTCCTTCCCCCTCCCCGGCGGGCCCACTTGTGCCATTCTAGAAATGGCCTCCAACCTAATGTCTGGTCCCATTGATATTGGAGAACTGGAACTCTCAGCGTAGGGAGTCCCCGCCCCCACTTCTGTCCCCTCTGAAGTGGGGAACTATGTTGTAATGGGTGGAGATTCCACCTCTCACAAGATCTCCCAATGAAGGCAGAAACTTGGCATATCCGGGTACTGGTCCATTTTCTGGCCCCTCCACTACATTCCTGGCAGTTACAGCAGCAGTGTGCGGAAGGCCATGAAAATTCAGGCTGAAATATCATCTTACGATGAGCTGTGTTGTTGTGTATGACCCATGGTAATGTTACATAAAGTTCTGGGGGAGGGGGTGGGGTGGAATTTCCACCTGCAGAAAAGTGGTGGATCAGATCAAGAACACACCTCCAATGATTTCCCTGGACCATGGCCCGGAATTTCCTCGGAGCTGCTCTCTCTCCACCGCCATATCTTTGAGGTCTTTACTGCACTTAGGGTGAAGTTACAGCAATGGAGCGGGAGCGGCTCCAAGGAAATTGCCGGCCAATGTATTTTTGTATACTCATGCATTGTATTTAGAAAACTTACAACAAAATTACATAGAATTACATGTACATAGAATTTACAGCACAGAAACAGGCCATTCAGCCCAACTGGTCTATGCTGGTGTTTATGCTCCACTCCTCTTCATCTAACCCCATCATAATGTATCCTTTCTCCATTATATACTTATCTAGCTTCCCCTTAAATGCATCTATGTTATTCACCTCAACTATTCCATGTAGTAACAAGTTCCATATTTTAACCACTCTCTGGGTAAAGAAGTTTTTCCTGAATTCCTTATTGGCTTTACTAGTGACTGTCGTATATTTATGATTAATTAAAAAAATTATGGGTCATTTGTGACAGCATGCACTGCATTATACCAAACAGAATGCTTGGCTCTGAAGGACTGTATTGCAATAACAGTTCAGTGCAGATGATTTCTCTCTCTAATGGCATATAGATATATATTTATTTACTCTTTTTCTAGGAATTTATTTTCTCAGAAAAACCGCAGTTATACTAAAGAGGCGGTGTCTTCATAGGGGAGATGGAGCACAGATGGAACAGCATCATTGTTGTTGCAATGGTGCAATAAGCCATCGATCTGATTTTTTTTTTTGTGGGTGCAGCAATCTGCTTGGCCATGACCTGTCTCGCAGTGTTAGTCAAATAAACAAGGAAAGATTGACTGAAAAAAATTTTTCAATAATAAAATCAGAAAATGCTGGAAAACACTCAGCAGGTCAGACAGCATCTGTGGAGCGAGAAACAAAGTTAATGTTTCAGGTCGATGAGCTTTCATCAGAACTGGAAGATGTTGGAGATGAACAGCTTTTAGGCAAGTGCAGAGCCAGGGGAAAGGGGGGCAAGGAAAGAACAAAAGGGAAAGATCTATGATAGGGTGGAGGGCAGGAGTGATTGAACGATGCAAGGAGCAATGGTGCAAGGCAAAAGGAGATGATAATTGGAGAAGTATAGAAACAAAAGATGAGTCCTTATTATTTTCAATATGGAGAGTATCCCTTTAAATGCACTTCCCTCGGCAAAAGGAAAGTACAGTGCTCTGGTTGACAGGAGACAGTGCCCTTCAGCCCTGTTGGAAATCAGAAATAGCTGCTTTGTGTAGCAGGAAGCATCCACCAAAGGTTTCGCTGCATGTGCTTACATCAGGTGCTCAAATTTCTGCATGTGGACAGGGTTGAAGAAGGAAAAACTATTTGCCTTCTCCTGGCATTCGTGCATGTGACAGGCCGTCCACTGGCCTGGAGCAGCTGTGGGAAATCCCTCGTACAGCTCAGCTGGTGAAAAAAAGGCCTCAGATTTTAATGTAGTAAAGTCTCCCTTCTTGAAGAGTAAACACTTCCGATTGATAAACTAAGCAGCATGAAATATGAATGTCGTTCTTTGACAGCTCATAACATAACTTTATTAATCCTCTACAGATTAAAGCCATAGTTACATCCAAACTAAAAAAAAAATTTGCATACAGTGCTTCTTTCAACATGTTGCAGATATTTTCCCTAACTCCTTAACTGTCAAATAGTGTAATCATGGAGTGGTACAATCCACATATCGACTCTGTGCGAGCAAAAAGGGCCAACTCCTCCGGAGGAATAGGATTTACCAAAGAGAGTCAGGCACAAACAAAGAATTATGTTCTTATACAAATTTGCAGCTTAAAAAGTCTACACAGAGTTGCAATCTGTCTCAGGTACAGTGAGTCCTATCATACACAAGTTGGGTTTGATAATTTTTTTTGCATCGCATGATGTATTGGACTCAGAACGATTCTATCTGATTTTGATTTGCTACATTCACTGTGATAAATGTATTGTAAAACGATGACTGGATTGTTTCAATACCGGTAAAGCATTTTTATCAAGGGAGTAGTTTAATTTAAGGTTGTATTTCACTCACCTTCCGATGGGCCCTGTCCTTTGAAGAGACTCCGAGTCCCACGTGTATCTGAATGGCTTAATCTGCTGACACATCCGAAGAAACCTTGGTTGAGAAGTGCTGGGATCTATGTTTGGATAAAAGCATTGGGTCAGAGGCAGTATGGAAGATAGGAACTGCGGGTGACAACTGATAGGAGAAGTACAGTACAACGTTAATACTGGCAATCATTCCTATATATATTGATTATGTGGAAAAGGAGTATACTAAAGAGCAAGAGAGAAACACCTGATTGTATGCATGTGCAAATATGGTCAAAGGAAAGTATATAAGCATATTTTAATATGTCCTATTACATCATATGAGCTTCTCCTCTCTCTGGATGTGAGTAATAAACACCTCAAAACACCCAGAATTGGGATTGGGCTTTTAAATTACCTGGGTCATCTTGACCCTAAATACTAGTTACTTTGCCACTGCAGCAGGGAACAAGTACAAACTATTTGAGATTGTTCAATTACTGCTGTAAAACATGGGAATAATGTGCGGTGGGCAAGGATGAAGGATTAGCTCTAGTTAGGATATTATACCACAGGATAATTAATTTGTTATCAAGCTGGTAAATGATTGGATTGGTTTATCTGCTAAAATTTATCAAAACACCTGCTGTATGAATTATTCTATTTATCTGACATTTAACCTGCATTCCCCTAAAGAAAGAGATACTGTATCCCTCATATACTCTGAATGTCACCACGAATGCCATGCAAATTTTCATCCAAACATTCTTCAGCTGTTTTGGAGTTCACTTCAAGAATGTGCTGGGTAAAGGTTTGCCTGATAATCTGATCTAATTATCGCCCTGCAGTGTAGGCCATGGGGCAGCATTGCAAGCTCCAGCTGCTTGTAACGTGTGGCCGGCTTTGGCATAAGTTGTAGTTATGTCAATATGACTCCCAGCTGAGCAACAAGGTCTGAGAATCCCAGGAAGCTCAGCAATTCATGCTAGCTGCCTGCTAATAATATCAGGGTAACTTTATGAACACTAACGGAGCAGGGACACTGATGTTAACATGAGTTGTTTTCTATTTAAGTTTGTCAATATAAATGAGGCAAGGGGAGTGTTACTAGTCAGGATAATATTTCATTCTGAAACCCTAAAAATAACACATATTGCAATCATTATTACAAGTAAAACTGCTTAAAAAGGAATAATTTATGAAGCTTAACAATTCAAGTGGTAATGTTAGGGTCCTAACTCAAGAATAAGCACCATTCAGACCCCACTACTCACCATGGATGATTCTCTGGATGGACTATCTTCTGAGCATCCCATCTCGTAGAAGGAGGAAATCAGCCCAGAGACCTGTCCCAGCTCTTGTATTGTCAGCATGCCTGGGGACTAATGAGGAGTGGCAATAACAACGGGTGAGATGAAGTTTGCAGCTTGGAGTGACAGAGCCTTTGGAATGAAAAAGGTGCAGGTTACCAAAAAGGAAGAAAGTGGGGATGAGGTCTTGCCCAAAGGCTTATCTGGTTACACATTGATTACCCGAGCTATACAGTCCATAAAAACCAAAGGCCCAAATCCAAGTTTCTCCTGGAGATGGCTCAAACTGGCTGTTGCAATCCTTTCATCTTGTGGATGAGACGTTAAACCGAGGCCTCGTCTGCCCTCTCAGGTGGATGTAAAAGATCCCATGGCACTAATTCGAAGAAGACCAGGGAAGTTCTCCCCGGTATCCAGGCCGATAGTTATCCCTCAACCAACATCGCTAAAAACAGATTATCTGGTCATTATTACATTGCTGTTTGTGGGGCCTTGCTGTGTGCAAATTGGTTTATCATAAACTAATTTATCATATTCTTATTTCCTTTTTTATAAGTCATTTCCCCTCTCTGTTCCCTACACCACTTACTAAATAACTTGTTCTCAGGTGTCTATCAATAGGAGGGAGGAAGTGTTTGGTCATGATGTTCCGGCCATCATGAGTGTGGGACAGGCTTGATGGATCAGCTGGTCTTTTCCTGCCCGTCAATTTTGTATGTTCGTATTACCGTATCACCAGACACCAGAAGGTATATCGGAGAACTCCAGCTTGGTTTATTTAGTGGTTCTCTCTCCTTCCCTTAGGTACAACTACTGGGGCACTTGAGGGGAGCATTCCCATCCCCTTACACACAGTGGGGGTCATTTTGACTTTGGGCCATAGTGTAAAACCACGTAAGCCTTGTTTTACGTCGCTCCTGATTTTTATTTCCACTGAAGTCAATAGAAATAAAAATTGGGAGAAATGTAGAACGGGCTACCCATTCGCTAACGCACGAAGTCAAAATTACACCAATTATTTTTTTGGAATGCAGTGTGTCACGCTCTTTCCCCTCCCCACCCTAAATCCTGGAATTGTCCCGATGTCTTCCTGTGGTTTGTCTCCATTTCTTGGGAATTTTTTGTGTGGGAAATTATGCAATCATGTCTCTGAAACATCTGTTAGACTAACGTACCAATTGCCCTAAAACAGCAGGTCCGCAGGCGGGAACGTGCATCCAGTTTCACTGTGCTGCTTGTTTTAAAGCTTGGTGAGGTAATGCTGGTGGGGAGAGTACCAGTTCTCTTGGCATTGTATAATAGAACTGTTGTGCGGATGAAAAAAAGGATCAGTAGAATTATTAAAAAAAAGCTGACTGGTATGAAATTCTGGAGTTCACACAAAGATTGTTGAAACCTGCTCTGCGATGACTGCTGGCTACAAAGTGTTGCCATGACAACTGCTCATGTCATGCTGCTTTACACAACTGAGGACTATTCTGCAGACAAGTCCCGGCTACCTATTGAAAGAACTGTGGCATCACAGGCTGCTCACGGGGGCCTCTGCATTCAGAAAAGGATGTGAAGATGATGGCAGCACTTGGGGTTTGTGTAAGTAGCTGAAGAATCAATGGAAAACCGCTAGTGACATGACTACACACAGCATACATCAAAGGTATTGTGGATGAACAATAGCAGCAGTGACGGGAGTGGAAGAGATCAGAATCTATAAGGAAGCTAATTTGAGCTGATGAATGGATGGAAGGAAAAAAGCCAGTCAAAAATGTACAAAAGCTAATAGAAAAAAAATGAACCATCAAGATGTTTGAGTCGTGACTTTGGGGGTTTCAAAAGACAGGAAACAGATGATGAATGAATGATTTTCCTTGATTACGGTTCTCCCGTCTTCAGGACTCTGGACTGTAAGAAGCTGCAATCTTGCTCCCTGAGTGCAAAGAGCGTCCATTGATTGAATGGCATCTGCTGCCATTAACCTTTAGATAAGCAGAATAATGATATTGCTCTGTCTTACCAACCAGGTGTTGCAGTTTTGTACCAAATGGATCTGTTTGATGAGATGGGGCGACTTTTCTTTTTGGCCTCTAATCTTCAGACAGTATCACAACTTCAAGGTTTATCTTTTGCTAAGTGACCTACCTTCTCACACTCCTCTGGTTTGTTAATTATTATTATTTTCTGAAGTTCTACTATCTTCTCTTTTCTTTGCATGCAATGATTCTAACACTTTTGAAGGAGCCATTTTGCCCAAATCAACTTGTTAGCAACAGAAATTGTGAATATAATAATTCGGTAACAATGAAAATCCTTGAGAAAAGGTACCTTACTGTATAAAACATGAAAGCAGAAGGAATGCTCCTGTCCCTTATACCCTATTGGATACACGGCAGTAACACGGACTCAGTGGCTATACATTCCTTAAACCCTACACCTGATTTCCCTGATATCGCACGGGCACAACAACAACAACAACAACAACAACCACCACCACCACCACCACCACCACCACCACCACCACCACCACCACCACTTGCATTTATATAACGCCTTTAACATAGTAAAATGTGCCAAGGCACTACACAGGAGCATTATCAAACAAAATTTGACACTGAGTCACATAAGGAGGTATTAGGACAGGTGAACAAAAGCTTGATCAAAGAGGTAGGTTTCAAGGAGCGTCTTAAAGTAGGAGAGAGAAGTAGAGAGATGGAGAGGTTTAGGGAGGGAATTCTGGAGCTTCAGGCCTAGGCAGCTGAAGGCACGGCTGCCAATGGTGGAGCGATTAAAATCAGGGATGCGCAAGAAGCCAGGATTGGAGGAGGGCAGAGATCTTGGAGGGTTGTAGGGCTGGCGGAGAATATAGAGTTAGGGAGGGGCGAGGCCATGGAGGGATTTGAAAACAAGGATGAGAATTTTAAAATCGAGGTGTTCCCGGACCGGAAGCCAATGTAGGTCAGCGAGCACAGGGGTTATGGGAGAACGGGACTTGGAGTGAGTTAGGATATGGGCAGCAGAGTTTTGGATGAGCTCAAGGTTATGGAGAGTGGAAGATGGGAGGCCAGCCAGGAGAGCATTGGAATAGTCCAGTCTAGAGGTAATAAAGGCATGGATACAATAACAAACATGTCTATCATTGAACTTGACCCAACATGGCCTCAGAAGACTATAGGACCTGCCAAATTATGGGAGCCAGCTCTCCAAAAACATTTCCTTCTAAAACAAGAGATGGTTACCAGTGGCTAAGTGGTCAAGTGCACCACTGGGTATTGTACTGTGCTATGTAAACTAGAAGGTTCCAGGTTTGATCACTAGTCTGTGGTGAGTTAACTAATCCCACCTTGGGCAGTGGTAGCAACCCAGCGCTCCTGGCCTAAAGAGAGGGAAAATGAACCAGGGCTGCTGCTTCTGCTTGCTATCCAATGACCCATGCTGGAAGGGTGCAAGTGTGTGGAAGTTGGATGAGGACAGTTTTGGGCTCAGCTGCCCCCTCAAACACCCCCCCCCCACCCAGTCCAATAGCCTGCTGACATTTAAGGGATAATTTATTGACTTTGTTCTTCCAGCCGGTGGGGGAGGTTCAGCTGTGGCGCACTCTCACCTCTGAGTCAGAAGGATCAAGTCCCACTCCAGAGACTTGAGCACAAAATCCAGGCTGACAGTACTGAGGGAGTGCTGTCTTTCAGATGAGACATTAATCTGAAGCTCTCAGGTGGACGCAACAGTTTGCTTGCCACTATTTTGAAGAAGAGCAGGGGAGTTATCCTCGGTGTTCTGGCCAACATTTATCACTCAACCAATACCACTAAAAAAGACCCCAGATCATCTGGTTGTGGGAGCTTGTTATGTGCAAATTGGCTGCCGCGTTTCCTACATTACAACAGTGAATACACTTCTAAAAGTTCTTTATTGGCTGTAAAGGGTTTTGGGATGCCCTGAGGTCGTGAAAGGCACTATATAAAAACAAGTCCTTCTTTCTTTTTCCCTGCCGGAATCCCTTTGCTCTCAGCACTAACATGAAGAATGGCCACTTGATCGAGGCTCCAGCAAGGAATCAGTGCTCACAGAACCACACACCCATCAGGACTCAGCATCTTCAGGAAAGGAGGGGAGAAAACTGGGGGGGAAAAAATAGGTCTACAGGTGAAATAAGGTTACATACGAGCTCTTATTGCAAAAAGTGAAGTAATCCTGCTGCTTTGAAAACCAGAATAAAAATTTCTAATGATAGATTTTAGAGACCAATCTTTACTAATAGAGATAATCACATCTTTGTCATATAATACCAGTGGGAATTTTTAAAAAAAAACTTTCATTAAGTTCAAACAAATTTTCACTGCAATTTCTAAGGAGAAAGAATACAGCTCAAGGCAGTGGAAAATTTGTCAGTGGAGGTGAACCAAATAATATTAATGTCAGCAGAGTAGCTCAGCACTTAGAGCTCTGTAATACTTGCAGAGGACCATTTTGTTAGCTCTAAAATGCCCACAACTCAGTAACACATCAGTCATCAATCAGTCACATTCTAAGGACTCACAGAACTCATTGAAGTAATAAAGTTCTGGGCTGTTGTGGGATAATTCACTGAATGAGCTTTGCATGTAATTAGAATGATTTCAGTCATTGACCCCAGGGCATTTAATTTAGTCTGTGCCGAGCAATTATACAAATACAAATGCACTGTGGGTCTCTTCAATCTGAAATATGCCATCATTTTGACTGCTGGCTGGGTTTTTTTTTTAAACATTCCATCAATCACTTTTTTTCCCCCACAGAAACTCAACAAATCTTACCCCAACAAGGAGTTGACATCTTCAGGAGGGGAGAACATACTGGTGGAAAATGGAGGAAGGAAAAAAGCTTTTCTGCTCGAAAGCAGACACGTAAAAGAAGGATCTCCGTGAAATATATGAAACATTACATGGCATGGATCAAGTAAACCTCAAATGTTAGTTCATTGTACACCAAGAAAGAAGGATCAGACGATGCAAATGGAAATGATGAGCCGTAAATGTAGAACAGACATCAGGAAAAATCTCTTCACTCAAAGACTGTTTCTTTTTTTGGGAAACATTTGGAATAATCTACAAAGCAGCAAGGTAAAAATATTTAAAATAAAAATAAGGCTCTTTCATACTGGTCTTTTAATTCAGATTTTATGAGCTGGCACCAGCCATTTATGTTGTTCAATCTGATTTCCATGAACTGGCAGCAGACTTGTAGGTCTAGCAGTGTAGATTTTCCACTCCAGCACAAGTCTGAACAAAAGTAGAGCAGTGCACCAATCACACCTGCCCAACCTGCCCCACAATCATTGTTGCAGTTAGTCTAATTTAAATATTGTGGGTGAGCTCCCAGCATGGAAAATGCCAGTGACTGGGAGCTTGTTTGTTAGTGAGCAAGAAACCTCATGTTGCTACAGGGTTCAAAATTTAGAAGAGAGTAAGATTCTGAGTGAAAAAAAAAACAAAGTCTGGAAGAGGTAGAATGGGTCAAAGAGCAGCCAGGTTTCCCAATGGGGCCATCAAGAATCTTCTAGAGGAAGTAAGGTAGTGGAGGCTGTCCCTCATTGGCACTGTGTCGAAGGCCCTGCCAAGGAGAGCAGCCCAAGAAGAATGGAAGAAGTTGTGACTACCACTTCCATAGCACTGCACAATTGGAATCAGTGCAGGAAAAAGTTCAGTAACTGGTTAGGCCACAGTTATAATATATAGGAACATTGGAACATAGGAACAGATGTAGGCCATTCAGCCTCTTGAGCCTGTTCCACCATTCAATTAGAACTGGGCTGATCTGTACCTTTACTCCATCTATCCGCCTTGGTTCCATAACCCTTGATACCCTTGCCTAACAAAAATCTATCAATCTCAGTTTTGAAATTTTCAATTGACCCCGAGCCTCAACAGCTTTTTGGGGGAGAGAGTTCCAGATTTCCTCTAGCCTTTGTGTGAAGGAATGCTTTCTGACATCACCCCTGAATGGCCGAGCTCTAATTTTAAGGTTATGCCTCCTTGTTCTGGACTCTCTCACCAGAGGAAATAGTTTCTCTCTATCTACCATAGTAAATCTTTTAATCATCTTAAACTCTTCAATTAGATCACCTCTTAATCTTCTACATTCAAGGGAATACACACCTAGTCTATGCAACCTGTCCTCAGAATTTAACCCATTTAGCCCCGGTATCATTCTGGTGAATCTAAGCTGCACCCCCTCTAAGGCCAATATATCCTTCCTAAGGTGCGGTGCCCAGAACTGAACGCAGTACAGCAAATGGGGTCTAATCAGAGTTCTGTACAGCTGTAACATAACTTCCACCCCTTTGTATTCCAGCTCGCTTGAGATAAAGGCCAACATTTCATTAGCCTTTTAAGTTAGTTTTTGTTCCTGTCCACTAGCTTTTAGTGATTTCTGTACTTGGACCCCTAAATCTCTCTGTTTGTCCACAGTTCCGAGCTTCTCGCCATTTAGAAAATACTCTGATCTATCTTTCTTAGGTGGACAACCTCACACTTTCCTACATTGAACTCCATCTGTCACAGTTTTGCCCACTCACTTAATCTAGCAATGCCCTTTTGCGACTTTCTGCTCCCATCTATACGATTTACTATGCCATCTAACTTAGGGTCGTCAGCAAACTTAGATATATGGCTCTCTGTTCCTTCATCCAAGTCATTTATAAATATAGTGAAAAGCTGTGGCCCCAGTACAGATCACTGCGGGATCCTGACAATTTGAGTACATATCCATGTCTCCTACTTCCTAACCAATTCCCTATCCAAGCCAATAGGTTGACTTCAATTCATTTTTGTTATCAGTCTCTTATGTGGAACCTTGCCGAATGCCTTCCAGAAGTCCATATAGATAACAGCCTTAGACATTCCCCTAACTACTACATTAGGTGCCTCCTCAAAAAATTCAACTAGGTTTGTTAGACATGACTTACCCTTTACAAATCCATGCTGGCTCTCTCTGATCGGCTTACATTTGTCTAAATGCTCAGTCACTCTGTCCCTAATAAGAGATTCTAGTAACTTCCCCACAACTAACTAATGGGCCTGTAATTTCCTAGTTTATCTCTCTTACCCTTCTTAAATAGTGGAGGGACGTTGGCAATTTTCCAATCCAAGGGGACAGTTCCTGAATCGAGAGAGTTTTGGAAGATCATGACTAACGCATCAATAATTTCCTTACCTACTTCTTTTAATACTCTGGGGTGGAAACCATCAGGTCCTGGAAATTTGTCTATTTTTAATAACATTAGTTTCTCCATCACCAAGTTTTTACTTATATTGAACCTAGTTAGTTCCTCCCTTTGATTTATTTTTAGCTTTCCTTGTATCTCTCGTATTTCAACCTCATCTTCTACTGTGAAGACTGAAACAGAGTAACTATTTAGTAAGTATGCCATTTCCTGATTACTTTTTTTTAATTTGTTCATGGGATGTGGGCATCGCTGGCAAGGCCAGCATTTATTGCCCATCCCTAATTGCCCTTGAGAAGGTGGTGGTGAGCCGCCTTCTTGAACCGCTGCAGTCCGTGTGGTGACGGTTCTCCCACTGTGCTGTTAGGAAGGGAGTTCCAGGATCTTGACCCAGTGACGATGAAGGAACGGCGATATATTTCCAAGTAGGGATGGCATGTGACTTGGAGGGGAACCTGCAGGTGGTGTTGTTCCCATATGCTTGCTGCCCTTGTCCTTCTAGGTGCTAGAGGTCACGGGTTTGGGAGGTGCTGTCGAAGAAGCCTTGACGAGTAGATGGTACACCTGCAGCCACGGGACGCCGGTGGTGAAGGGAGTGAATGTTTAGGGTGGTGGATGGGGTGCCAATCAAGTGGGCTGCTTTGTCCTGGACGGTGTTGAGCTTCTTGAATGTTGTTGGAGCTGCACTCACCCAGGCAAGTGGAGAGTATTCCATCACACTCCTAACTTGTGCCTTGTAGATGGTGGAAAGGGTTGGGGAGTCAGGAGGTGAGTCACTCGCCACAGAATATCCAGCCTCTGACATGCTCTTGTAGCCACAGTATTTATGTGGCTGGTCCAGTTAAGTTTCTGGTCAATGGTGACCCCCAGGATGTTGATGGTGGGGGATTTGGCGATGGTAATGTCGTTGAATGTCAAGGGGAGGTGGTTAGACACTCTCTTGATGGAGATGGTCATTGCCTGGCGCTTGTCTGGCGCGAATGTTACTTGCCACTTGTCAGCCCAAGCTTGGATGTTGTCCAGGTTTTGCTGTATGCGGGCACGGACTGCTTCATTATCTGAGGGGTTGCGAATGGAACTGAACACTGTGCAATCATCAGCGAACATCCCCATTTCTGACCTTATGAAGGAGGGAAGGTTATTGATGAAGCAGCTGAAGATGGTTCGGGTTAGGACACTGCCCCGAGGAACTCCTGCAGCAACGCCCTGGGGCTGAGATCATTGGCCTCCAACTACTGCGACCATCTTCCTTTGTACTAGGTATGACTCTAGTCACTGGAGAGTTTTCCCCCTAATTCCCATTGACTTCAATTTTACTAGGGCTCCTTGGTGCCAAGTAAAATTTCTGATTACAGTATCTCCTGCATCTGTCATTAAGGGGTCCATGTTACTCTTGGCTACCCTCTCTCTCAATATATTTGTAAAAACCTTTAGTGTTGCCCTTGATAGCCCTTGCAAGTTTTTTCTCGTATTCCCTTTTTGCAGCTCTCACCGTTTCTTTTATATCCCTTTGCTGTTCTTTATATCTCTTCCAGTCCGCGGGCCCTCTACTGTTCTTTGACTTTGTATAAGCCCTTTCTTGTAGTTTTATACTATCTCTCACTTCCTTTGTGGACCAAGATTGTTTAATTACACAAGTAGAGCTCTTGCCCTTTAGGGGTATGTACAGGTTTTGTATTGTACCAAATACTTTTCGAACACCTCTCACTGTTCATCCGTAGTTTTACCATTTAGTGGTTCTGCCCAGTCTATTGTGGTCAATTTCTGCCGTATCCCTCCAAAGTCAGCCTCACCTAAATTTAAAACCTTGGTTCATGACTCACCCTTCTTCCTCTCAAACCTAATATCAAATTCTATCATTTATGGTCACTGTTAGCTAGGACTTCCCTCACCGTTAGATTATTGTCTAATTCAGGCTCATTACTCATTATTAAATCTAAGATGGCCTATTTTTAGTTTTCCTCGTATCTCTGGTATTTCGTCCTCATCCTTTACTGTGAAGACCGATACAGAGTAACTATTTCGCAAGTCTGCCATTTCCTGATTTCCGATTACAATATCTCTTGCGTCTGTCATTAAGGGACCTACTCCTGTTCCTATTTCTTACGTTTTTGTGTTCTGTGCCCAGTTTTGGGTGCCTTATTTTAGGAAAGATGTTATGGCCAGGAGGAGGTGCAGAAAAGTTTCACTAAGAATGATAAAGGACCAAGTTTTAATTCTGGCATTACGGATATCCACCCAACTTTCTGATCGACAACACCTGAAAATCAGGCACTTTCAGAAAATATACCCTAGTGCCCACAGAAACCAGAATTAACAGCACAAGCGCTAGGAAGGAGCCAGCTCACTGAATCAACTTAAAAGAAGACCAGTATAAAAACCTTTTTATACTGGACTCTTAATGTACTGGAAGGATGAGCTTCAATGGGATGAATGACCCATTAGAACTCCAATAAAGCAAAATTAACTATACTTTATTCTTAACTCTTTGTCTACTTTATTATTTGTCATTCTTTCTTGCTTTTCCTTAAAATTTCTGCACTCTTTTTTCTACTTGTCTGTTGCTGCAATGACAGCTATTTGCAGCTTTTCGACAATTGCTTCTCTATAGTGACACTCCTGGCCAATTGGAGAGTGACAGTGGAATTTTTCTCAAGCACACTTAATTTGAAAGTTGGCATCGTAAAATACATTTTATGATTTTCTCCCTATTTTTTAAGCCAAGAACCATATCTCAGCAAAGGATGTGGGCAGGTGACCTGTTCCAGACTTCTGCTCACAGAATGGGTCACTGGGAGGTTCCTGAAAGTGGGCTTAGTTGACCTGTCTGTTGATTTCCCTGCTCCCCACGCCCCCACCCCCTCTTCTTTCCTATGGGAAAGCAGCTGGCTTTTGTTTCTCTTGCTGATCATCTGACTGAAATTGGGGACTGGTTGAACTGGGTGGGAGATGATTTTTAATAGTGTGTCGCTGGGATCAATGTTGGAATCACTCATAAGATGCTCTTCACAAACTCTGCTACCTTCTTTCATATCCACAACAACTCTGATGGATATATCCGTAAGTTAAGATAGTAACAGCCCTCACATAATTTTCATTAAATTTGCTTTGTATATATTTCTACTTTCTTTTTCCTGAAAAACATTATCATTTTAATAACTTAGAGGCTGGGGTCAGTTCCAAGGTGTCTATATTAGAGGTGACACCAAAATGGAAGTATTAGCAAATAATGAGAATCAAAATGCACAAACTCAGGAGGATTTGGGGATATTCATCATTTATTTCCTTCCCGGGGTGGGTGGGGAGAGATCAGCAGAAACCCCGTTTAGGCCGTGTAAGCAGGGTTCCTGCCAAAGTTATGGTGATTGATCAGGAGTACCCCAGGGGAAATTTCCAGAGGTTATGTTTGTGGGCAGAGAATGCAGTTTAATGCAAGTAAATGTAAATTGAGGCGATTTGGCAAGAGAGAGATAACATGGAATATGTACTCAATAGGAACATACTGGATATACCAGAGCAGGGTGATCTCATTGTTCCCAAAGAAAGCATGGACTGCATTGGAGTGAGGGCATTGTTTTATGCATATTACAAAACTGTCACAGTTGGGCACTTTTGATTACGATGCTCACTCCCGCGTTGGTCCTCACAGGTTTTGCTTCTTCCATCTTCAAAACAACTCTAATGGATATATCCACACCTTAATATAAATATAACAGTCCTCACAGAATTGTAATTACATATAAAATGCTGGAAACATTAACTCTGTTTCTTCTTCCACAGATGCTGCCTGACCTGCTCAGGTTCCAGCATTTTCTGTTTTTATTTCAGATTTCCAGCATCACCAGTATTTTGGTTTTGATTTAATTAAAAGTACTTTGTAAATATTTTTAATTTAGTGAGGAAATCAGTAAAAGCATATTGTCACTTGTCATTTACTACTGTCACATTCTTCAACCCATAAATCTGTGAATTGTTTCCCCCCTAACATCTTCCAGTATCTATCAAATGACATTTTTGGATGACGTACACAAGGCATCTAAGTTTTGAATCTATAAGGATTCAAAATACCTTTGGTGCCTATACAATGGGCCTGAATTATGCCTGACATCAGTTTAATTTTATTTCTCAGTCAATAAAAACCCTGTTATGGACTTGCTGTTACATTATAATGGTCCATTCAGTTTGAAGTGGCCTCCTCCTGAATTATTTATTTTTCTAGCACTGTCTGCTTATGCTAGTGAATGTGAAAATGTAGCCTTTTGCACTGTCTATAATTCTATTAATGTAGCCTCTACTAAATTACCCATGTCCATCTGTCTATATCCCTGTGTCAGCTACTGTAGCTGATAATTGCGGTAATATTTCATTCATTGAAATTTAGCAAAATGTCGTATAATTATGATGAAAAATTCTAATGTAAGGGGCCTCAAAATATATGCAAAGAGCCTGCACTGTTGAAATATATACATTAGTCATTGGACTGTGGGCAGAGCATACACATGCACAATATACACTGGGACAATGCATGCACAGTCTGCATGCTTAACCCTTTTACTGCAAACAATTTCAGGAATTTTCATGGTTTTTACTTGGAATTGGCTGGGTGAGTTCACCATGACGCATGTGGAAAAGGTTACATTTTGTTGGCCATTGGTATTAGTTTACTAATTAGCTGCTTTCTCTCTCCCCCCACCCCACCCCCCAACCTTTACAGTGGTGGGACTCTGGTTTGTATCTGTGATTCACATTGAATTCCTAATTTCAGATGGGCCATTGCAAGGACGCACTAAATGGAGGAGAGGTTGGCAAACTTTGGAGATGGAATTAAGGGGAGCTGCTCTTGGGTTCTTTCCAGATGCTGGTTGATGATATTGTGTGAGTAGCCTGCCTAGGAATGGTGTATGTGGTGCAAAATTCGAGGAGAACTGAAACAGGGAAGAAAATACATTGCAGAAAATTCTAAATTACATTTACTGCATGAGATGATTGGCATGTATTTTAGGCCTCACTGTGGTCTGCTAATAATCTTGTTTATACTTTGTTTGTCATGAAACATTATTTCCATATGTAACAGATTTATTTATTAAGAGGAATACTCCAGGATGAGGCTTTCAGAGGCTTTCTTTCAAATGAGGATATATATCAAACCCATTACCAAGTTTTTAAAATATTACTCCTGAGATTTGCAATGGTCTGGTGGGTAAATGGAACACCAGGTGCGATGCTCAGCCATATCCACCAGCTTAAAGCCAGAGTTTCTGCTGAGTTAACTCATTTCGGCTGAGGCTGCAGTGGATGCACTACAATTGGCCAGGGTCAGGAAAAAAATCAGTCATGGTTCCTGTTCCGGGTCACAATTTCTGTACAGTGATTCCTCCTGGAGCATCTGTGTGTGTGTGTGTGTGTGTGTGTGTGCACTTTGGGCAAAGGCATGACGGGGCTTGATTGTGATGTCTCCCAAGATCAAATGGATTGCAGACACTCACTGCCTCGGTTCATACATGAAAAATGGCCATTTGAGTGAAGTTCTGAAGGGCACCTTGGATCCATAGAATGCGTTGAATGTTGAAGAGAGGTGAGAAAATTGGAGACAAAGTTACACCTAAGTTCATTTAAAAAAGTACTCATCACATGACAGTTGGACTCCCAGTTAATGGCTGCCACTTTTACTGAGTTTCTGAGGCTGGGCCACTTAAACACTTAAGCAACGGTTTGTCATTTACTCTCAGCTCCCAGCTCTTTTTGGCTTATTACTATCAGTGAAGAGAACTATGTCAGATGGGGGGTATATTTTTACATCAAATACTCAAGGATCAGACCATTGCAGGACTTACATAGCACAAACAACGCAGGGACCACACCTGAAGTACCAGTAATCGCGAGCTAAAATAACAAAGTAATTATTTCACACTGTCTTGAACTAGTTAACTGATGTTGCTGTAGTCTAAAAGCATTCCGAGATATTTTATTGCATAAAAAGAATGAGTAATGATGGTTTGAGAGCCCCAGCATTCAGCTCCAGTCCGATCCTAAACATATATTCAACAGACTTTCCTCATTTTGAACACGGTGATATAAAAATAAACATTTACCTAATCCACACAAAATTCTGATTTGAATAGACAATTCCCATGTGTTCAAACCCACCCCATTAATCTCATAATATAGAATTCCTGATCCAAGTACAAAATGTTCCTCAACTATCTTTAATGCCCAACATGCGAGTTGCCAAACTTCTCCTGGAAGCAGCAATTCTTTAGAAATCACTTCTGTGGAATATATGTTTTTTATTGAACGTTTTATGTTTAAACTGAAAAACAGACAATGCTGGAAACACTCAGCAGGTCCGACAGCATCTGTGGAGAGAGAAACAGAGCTAATGCTTCAGGTCGGTGACCTATCATCAGAACTGTGCTGATATTTTTCTTTCTGTAATATTGCTCATCGTCACCCAGCAGTTAATTTTGTCTTCAACTTGCATCGTCAGTTCCCAGCTTGCTGTCAACATCATCAATGGTCTTAGTTCTGGTAGAATTTTCAATATCAATATCGATAAGCAAAATAAACTGTGGTTTCTAATGATTTGTCAGACTCACAGCAAAAGCATTTGGTGCTGTATTGATTAACTCTTTCAAAAAGGAACTGGATAAATATCGGGTTGGGAATGGGCTTAGAGATTAATAAGAATAAATATAAACACAGATGGTCAAATACAACAACAATCTACATTTATATAGCAGCTTTAATGTAGAAAACATCCCAAGGCACTTTACTGAGGGAGGAAGAAAAGGAGTAGAAAAAGGAACTGATGCTGAGGAAGTTGTTATGATCTGGAATGCACTTCCTGACAGGGTGGTGGAAGCAGATTCAATAATAACTTTCAAAAAGGAAACGGATAAATACTTGAAAGGGGAAAATTTGCAGGGCAATGCGAAAGGGCAGGGGATGTGGGATTAATTGGACAGCTATTTCAAAGGGCCGGTACAGGTACGATGGGGCGAATGGTCTCCTCCTATGATTCAGTGATTATAACACAATGGTTTCTGTGTTGCTGGGTAAGGAGGGGAGCAGACCAGGGATGAATGGTGGAGTTCTGCTTCATTTCTGTGGGAAAAGTGGGGTGAAAGGGGCCAATGGCTTTTTCCTGTCTCATGCTTCCTTACGCTCTTGTGTGTGTTACAGACTTGCAATCCACATATAAAAACTCTTACTATTATGACCTTGGTTAAGTGAATCTTCAAGAATTTGACTTCTTTATTTTTTTATTTATTGATGCATCTATATTTTATATTATATGCAGGGCTATATATATGTGTACAGAGAATGAGTTGGGAGAGAGAAAGATAGAGGATGAAACTTTATTAAAAAGTATTATTTTAAAAAGTTGTTTGAAGCAAGGAACAAGACTTGTTTTGAAGGACCACCATCTTCAAGAAAAATTGTTTGGCAATTTTTTTTTGTGTTTGGGAGGGGGGAGAAAGAGGCAAAAGAGCAAAATACCAGTTTCATCACAATGATATCCCTCACAATTTACTGTCACAGATTTCTGGCTTTGTGCTCGATAGTCTCTCGGGTTCAGTGTCACCAGTCGATCCTGAAAGCAGACCTCACATCCACTACAATCTGGAGTGCACCTTCTATTGCCCAATATCTAGTTAAATGGTAGTGTGACTTAGGGATTATAACACAGAACCCTTATTGCATGTACTTATACTGTAAAACCACAACTACCGCTACATGCATTCTCCTCTCTTTGCAGAAGATGGACTGAAAAGTACCCTTTCACTATGAGGCCCAATTGAAATAAACTGGTTTATTTGACATAAAATACATAGAATCATAGAATCATAGAAGTTTACAACATGGAAACAGGCCCTTCGGCCCAACGTGTCCATGTCGCCCAGTTTATACCACTAAGCTAGTCCCAATTGCCTGCACTTGGCCCAATAGAATCATAGAAGTTTACAACATGGAAACAGGCCCTTTGGCCCAACATGTCCATGTTGCCTAGTTTATACCACTAAGCTAGTCCCAATGAATGAACAGAATAGTTTTCACAGTGAGATCAATTTCCTATGCTCCTTGTTTTATATTAGCTGCGAGGGCACGTGTGTGTGTCTGTTTGTGTGTGTGTCTGTGTGTGTGTGTGTGTCTGTGTGTGTGTCTTTGTGAGAGACCGATGGTCTTCTTCGACCACTGCAGGGGTTCCGCCCATTGAGCCATCAACCCAAGTCCTCCCTGATTGTAATGCCTCCTCTTTGATGTGGAATCTTGTTGCTGTTCCAGCCAGATACCTGGCTGTGTAAAAGGGATGAAGCAATACCTGGAAACTTCGGGAACCATTTCATCACAATGGCATTAATGCTTGAGATTGTACACAATGATCACCCCCTTTGTTTACTAATTAATATGTCATATTACTCTGGTGGAATCACCTCTCCTGGTTTTCATAGAATTATAGAATGATAGAAAAGTTACAGCATGGAAGGAGGCCATTTGGCCCATCGAGTTCACGCCAGCTCTCTGCAAGAGCAATCCAGCTCATCCCACTCCCCCGCCCTTTCCCCGTAGCCCTGCAAATTTTTTCCTGTCAAGTACTTATCCAGTTCCCTTTTGAAGGCTATGATTAAATTTGCCTCCACCATATTATCGGGCAGTGCATTCCAGATCCTAACCACTCGCTGTGTAAAAAAGTTTTTCCTCATGTCACCTTTGGTTCTTTTGCCAATCACCTTAAATCCTCTGGTTCTTGATCCTTCCACCAATGAGAACAGTTTCTCGATATCTACTCTGTCTAGATGCTTCATGATTTTAAATACCTCTACCAAATCTTCTCGCAACCATCTCCATTCCAAGGAGAACAACTCCAGCTTCTCCAGTCTATTCACGTAACTAAAGCCCCTCATCCCTGGAACCATTCTAGTAAATCTCTTCTGCACCCTCTCTAAGGCCTTCCCACCTTTCCTAAAGTGCGGTGCCCAGAACTGGACACAATACTCCAGTGGTGGCCGAACCAGTGTTTTATAAAGGTTCCTCATGACTCCAATACTTTTGTTCTCTATGCCTCTATTTATAAAGTCCAGGATCCCGTATGCTTTTTTAGCCGCTTTCTCAACCTGCCCTGCCACCTTCAACAATTTGTGCACATATACCCCCAGATCTCTCTGTTCCTATATCCCTTTTAAAGTTGTGCCCTCTGGTTTATATTGCCTCTCCTCGTTCTTCCTACCAAAATGTATCAATTTGCATTTTTCTGCGATAAATTTTATCTGCCACGTATCCGCCCATGCCACCAGCCTGTCTATAGCCTCTTGAAGTCTATCACTATCCTCCTCAATGTTTACTACCCTTCCAAGTTTTGTGTCATCTGCAAATTTTGAATTTGTGCCCTGTACACCCAAGTCCAAGTCATTAATATATATCAAGAAAAGCAGTGGTCCCAGCACTGACCCATGGGGAACACCAACTGTACACCTCCCTCCAGTCTGAAAAACAACTGTTCACCACTACTTTCTGTTTCCTGCCCCTTAGCCAATTCTATATCCATGTTGCTACTGCCCCCTTTATTCCACGGGTCGCAATCTTGATGATAAGCCCACCGTGCGGCACTTTATCAAACGCCTTTTGAAAGTCCATATACACCACATCAACTGCATTGCCCTAATCATCCCTCTCTGTTACCTCATCAAAAAACTCTATCAGGTTAGTTAAACATAATTTCCCTAATCAATCCACGCTCGTCCAAGTGACCGTTAATTCTGTCCTGGATTATCGTTTCTAAAAGTTTCCTCACCACTGAGGTTAAACTGACTGGCCTATAGTTGCTGGGTTTATCCTTACACCCTTTTTTGAACAAGGGTATAACATTTGCAATTCTCCAGTCCTCTGGCACCACCCCGGTATCTACAAATGCTTGGAAGATTATGGCCAGTACCTCCGCAATTTCCACCTTTACTTCCCTCAGCAACCTAGGATGCATCCCATCCGGACCGGGTGACTTATCTACTTTAAGTACAGCTAGCCTTTCAAGTACCTCTTCTTTATCAATTTTTAGCCCATCCACTATCTCAACTATATCTTCCTTTACTGAGACTCTGGCAGCATCTTCTTCCTTGGTAAAGACAGATGCAAAGTACTCATTTAGAACCTCGGCCATCCCCTCTGCCTCCACGAGTCGACCTCCTTTATGGTCCCAAATCAGCCCCACCACTCCTTTTACTACCAGTTTACTGTTTACATGCCTGTAGAAGACTTTTGGATTCCCTTTTATGTTGGTTGCCAGTTTATTCTCATACTCTCTCTTTGCCCCTCTTATTTCCTTTTTTATTTCCCCTCTGAACTTTCTATATTCTGCCTGGTTCTCACTTGTGTTGTCAACCTGACATCTGTCATACGCCCCTTTTTTCTGCTTCATCTTACTCACTATCTCTTTTGTCACCCAGGGAGCTCTGGCTTTAGTTGCCCTACCTTTCTGCCTCGTGGGAATGTGCCTAGATCATACCCGAGCCATCTCCTCCTTAAAGGCTGCCCACTGTTCATTTACAGTTTTGCCTGCCAGTCTTCAATTCCAATTTACCCGGGCCAGATCTGTTCTCATCCCATGGAAATTGGCCCTCCTCCAATTGAGTATTTTTATTGAGATAAATGTTGAATTTTAACATAACCGAACTATTATCATAGAATCATACAGCACAGAAGGAGGCCATTCAGCCCATCGTGCCTGTGCCGGCGCTTTGAAAGAGCTATCCAATTTGTCCCACTCCCCCGCTCTTTTCTCATAGCCCTGCAAATTTTTCCTTTTCAAGTATATATCCAATCCCCTTTGGAAAGTTATTATTGAATCTGCTTCCACCACCTGCTCAGGCAGTGTATTCCAGATCATAACAACTCACTGCGTTAAAAAAAATTCTCCTCATCTCCCCCCTAGTTAATTTGCCAATTATCTTTATTTTTGTGTCCTCTGCTTACTGACGCTCCTGTCAGTGGAAACAGTTTCTCTCTATCTACTCTATCAAAACCCTTCATAATTTTGAACACCTCTATTAAATTTACCTTTAATCTTCTCTTCTCCAAGGAGAACAATCCCTGCTTCTCTAGTCTCTTATATATTAAACAAAATCTAGTTTTGGCAAAACAAGCCAAATCATGACATTTACAATTTCATGAAGAGTGGTGGTTACCATTAACATTATGGAACCAGACACCACCCCACTGTCATTACCCGTATCCATGAAATATCTATATGGTACCAAATTCCCAATATGACTATTTTCAATAGTTTATTGAAGGTGAAGTAATTTACATGTTTTGATATAGGATATGAATCAGAAAGAAAGGAGGACGGTGGTGTGTGAAAAGGTCTTTTTGTATCTCTTCGGAATAAACTTCCAAATAACTGTCAACTTCTGCTAATCCTTTGTTTAAGGCTAAACCTGGTAATGTATGGATTTCACTGAGTCCCTTCATTGTTCTGCCTTTGTGGTTTTACACTGGCACTGTTAACAGCCATTTCCCATGAAGGTATATGTGGTTTGACACTGGAACATGTTGTGCTAAGGATGGCTCTTATTTTCTTTCCATGTTTAGCACAAACAATGCATTCCTTGATCCGTACCTTGAGAAATCCTTCAGCTCCGATGATGTAGAGGGCAGTTACTAACGCTACTACAAATAGATGGCTTGGTCTCCTGTGGAATGGACTGTTTGGAGTGGCTGAGAATGTCCTGAACTTTGAGTGCGATGGAAGGAAAACAAATGAATGCTGTTCTTTTTAAAACTATTTGCTCAGAGACACATACCATCCTGAGGGCCTCACTCTCACAGCTCTGCTAACTGTGTACTAAGGACACAGCAGGTTCTTTCTAGTGTTCTTTCTTTACTGACAAATGTTGTGTGCGGTTTGTACATTTTTAAAAAAGGTATTATGATATTCTCATTTGGTTTTCTGACCTTTAATATTTTCATACTGAAACACCTAAGAAATGCCTTTAAATTATTAAAACATCGGTATACAATAATCAAACGATTTGATAGGGTACGCAAAGATAAACTATTTCCGCTGTTGGGGAGTCCAGAACAATCTTAAAATTAGAGCTAGGCCATTCAGGGGTGATGTCAGAAAGCACTTCTTCACACAAAGAGTAGTGGAAATCTGGAACACTCTCTCCCAAAAAGCTGTTGAGGCTGGGGGTCAAATGAATATTTCAAAACTGTGATTGATAGATTTTTGTTAGGCAAGATTATTAAGGGTTACTGAACAAAGTTAGGGAGATGGAGTTAAGATACAGATTACGCATGATATAATTTAATGGCTGAACAGGCTCAAGGGGCTGAATGGCCTACTACTGTTGCTATGTATTTATTCCCACAATTCAGATAACTGAGGTTTTATGCTAATATCTGAACCTTGAAATTAGATTATTACCTTGAAATGATTCTGTTGTAACCTTTATCTTTAATAACATTTATGTTGGCAGATATACCCATGTCTGACCCAGTCTACTTGGGTACTCTTTTTTTCATGCGCTTTCGCTGCAAAGCGATCTAACAAATATCTTTCATTTCAGAATTATTTTATGTCTCCTTATTAAATTTCTCATCTTATCTCATACTGGTTGTTTTGTAATTGATGTTTTTGCCACCATGTATCATTTTCCAGCTACTTTAGTAGTCTGGGATCCAGAGCACGGTTGTGATGTTTAGCTGCTAAACTGGAGCTGTGATTAAACTGCCCCATTGCTCTTAGGTCACGGCAAAGATCCTCCCATGGTGAAGTGCACAGCCTGAGGTTAGTTAGAGATTAATTGTTCAGGTGAACTTCTATAGATTGGCAGCTGCTTTTAAAGACTCGGACTTTGTGAGAGGCAGAAAAAAATAATGGGAAATGACTGGCTTTTTTTCTCAGTGCTTTTGACATTTTAGTCACAATTTTCTGTCAAAATTGCTATGTCAACATTTCCCATTTAATTTTGCTATGTCAACTGTCACGATGTAGTGACAGGTGCTGGCTACTAGGTGGTACTGTAAAGCATATTTCTGGAGTTTCTTTTCCCAACTCTGTCACAGTCTTGTATATATAAAAAAATTGTATTCATCTATTGACTATGGGCAACACCATGGGCAATTTACTGCCATAGAGAGAAATTGTTCTGATTTGCATTGTCTAAACTTTATTTTTGACTGTTACAAAAATTTTTAAATAAGAATTTTAAATGGAAACATATATATTTTTCATTTAACAAAGAGGCTTGTTCAGTTTTGGGTCAGTTTCCATGCCAGTAGCAGCTGTCAGAATGGAGACCCTGTGCCAAGGCGCTCAATAATGCTAATCAATGATGACTGTTGCAGGATTCACATCATTACTGTGGGCACCTTGAGAAATAACGAGCAGATGATCAAGAGGGAAATCCTATAGCTGGCACATGTTACCTTAATATAATCTCTCTTTAGTATCAGCAATTTTTTTTTCATCAGTTTATCTCAGCTAGTCTGAAGACAGTGAAACGAATATGGTTATTTGGACAGCAGTCACCCTAGATACCTCAATCATTTGGCCATTATTCTTGTGTGACTATAGATAGTGAGCATGGGAGAAAGGGCATCATAGATGACCCTGATCCTGTTTTTGGCTGTTTATTTGGAGGGGATGGAAAGGTGCATCACTGCCAAGTTCGATCTTGTTCTTACCTGGCACCACACAAGGCATTTCCAGCAAGGGTTACTAAATAACTATTTGCACCTCCCTAACCCAGGGTGCTGAGGCCAATTGTAGCACCTCAACTTCCAGTCCAGCTAGGAACTGCTAACTAAGCACAGACCAGGGACCGAAAGAGGAGCTTTGCTGGTCTTACTTGCTCTCCGAATAAAATGTTTTTTCTTGTGAGGTGCAAAGCACCGATAATTGGGAAATAGTCAATCTTGACTCAATGGTAGCACTCTTGCCTCTAAGTCATGATGGTTGTGGGTTCAAGCCCCACTGTAGAGACATGAGCACATAATCTAGGCTGACACCTCAGTGCAGTACTGAGGGAGTGCTGCACTGTCGGAGATGCCGTCTTTTGGATGAAAGGTTAAACTGAGGCCCTATCTGCCCTCTCAGGTGAACATAAAAGATCCCATGGCACTGTGTGATGAAGAGCAGAGGTGTTCTCCCAGTGTCCTGGCTAACATTTATCCATCAACCATCATCAATAAAACAGATTATCTGGTCATTTCTCTCCTTGCTATTTGTGGGACCTTTCTGGACGTAAATTGGCTGCTGCATTTCCCAAATTACAATAGGGCCTCCACTTTCTAAATGTGCAAATTTACTTGATTCACATATCACATTCATTTGCACAACTGAAGCTGATGTCAAAGTAACTGAGAGTGCTGGAGGTGTTTGAGGGGTGAGCAGAGCTAGTGAGCTTATAGAAGTAGTTAAAGAGGAGTCTTTGGCAAACTCTATACATGGGAGTTGCATTAAGTGTCTTAAGGTTTCTGAATCCCTGTTTGATGCTGTCCCTAATGAGTTTCCAAATGTATCAAAACTGACCTTACTGCATCTTGGCCCGTGGGCTTCATTGCCTCAATATCATCAGTGGGAGCATTCCTGAGAAATGCTCCAACTGTGTTCTCTGCCTGCATTCAGTTCACGCATTCCACACTCATCTGAAGGGCAAGTTAAATCCACAACACTTTTAAAGAATTCCTCCTTCACCCCCCCAGTTTTCACCAGAACTTTGAGAATGAACAGGGGTTAGATTTTCATCTTCACTGCCTTGACGCCAATCTGGCAGGATGACCCGCAATCGGGATGGGTTCTATAAAGGCTGGGCAATTCCTGACCGAGGGTCCAGCGTATTGCCAATGTATTTTTAAAAAGTAAAGAATGAAAGAATTAGGATTTTTAAGTACCAACTGTTTTGGAGCAAATCAAGATTTGTTACCACTCTTTCTCACATCTTCCCAATCCTTATTGCTAATAGAAAGAAAGAAAACCTTGCATTTATACAACTCCTTTCATGACCTCAGGACGTCCCAAAGCTCTTTACAGCCAATGAAGCACTTTTGAAGTGTAGTCACTGTTGTAATATAGGAAACGCGACAGCCAATTTGCGCACAGCAAGCTCCCACAAATAGCAATGCGATAAAGACCAGATAATCTGTTTTAGTGATATTGGTTGAGGGATAAATATTGGCCAGGACACCGGCAGAACTCCACTGCTCTTCTTCAAAATAGTGCCATGGGATCTTTTACGTCCATCGGTTTAACATCTCATCTGAAAGATAGCACCTCCAACAATACAGCACTCCCCCAGTACTTCACTGGCGTGTCAGCCTAGATTTTGTGCTCAAGTCTCTGGAATGGGTCATGAACCCACAACTTTCTGACTCAGTACTACCAACTGAGCCACAGTGGACACCTGTGTAGTCAAGTTAGCCAACTACTTGTCTTAGATCTGTAGGGTACATCCAATGGGCAAATTCAAGAAGATTGCATAAATCCATATACTGCCCAAATTCTTCACAAAAATGATCTCAGTGTTTAAAGCAGGATGATTGAAAATTGCATAATTCTAATGATCCTAAAGAAAATATTGAGCATATAGATGACTGTAAAAAAATTCAAATATACTTAATTCTCCTTCTATGCCTATACATTTAACCTGGATGATTGTGGGGAAAGGTCTCGCTGCGACCATACAAGAGATACCTGGGCAACTGCTGTGGGGGATTTCAAAGTATTTCCACACCCAGTTCTGGCAATCTGTATCAAATAATTGGCTCCTTGGAAATAGCTGAAAAAAGAGGTTATCCAAGGAAAGTAGATTGTGCACTTTGGCCTCTATTGTCAGCCACTGGCACTTGGCAGGGAGAAACTGGAGAGCAAAATTTTACGTTTGGCCCAACCAAACATGGAAGATGCATAGTCAGGATTTTTCAAACCTCCACATGTCCAGGAAAGATACAACACACTAAGTTGAACATGTGGGCCTAGAAAAGTGGCCACCCAGCACCCATTTATTTGGGCACTAAATGGGCTACTGAGTCTCCGATATGGCGGACAGCAAGTGCACGCTCATTACGAGCTGGATGTGTGCTGCCCGCCGTATTGGTGTAGGGAAGTAGGGATGGACAATAAATGCTGGCCTCGCCAGAGATGCCCGTATCCTGAGAATGAATTTTAAAAAAGGAGTCCAAGGCCCACGCCTAAAACAGGCATTAGGCCCTTCGCATATGCAAATAAGGGACCGAACGCCTGTGTGATTCCCCCTGTGCAGGATTGTTTTGCCCCGAGGTAACCGATGCCAGCTGCACTCATGAAAATCAAGTCTAACAGGTGGTCCTTAAAGGGACTGTTGCAGGCCACCACCAAAAAAGTGAGTGCTTAAAAAATACTAACCTGAATGTGGAGCTGGGAAGAACAGGAGTGCTCCTCCTGACGCCACATGGGCCGCTGACTACCCCCGCACCCTCTACCATTACCTGATCCCAGCCTCTGCCCTTGCCGACTGCTATGCTCCACCGCTACCCTTCCTTCCGGACCTGATTGCCCCCTTTCTCAGTCGTCTGCCTTCCCGATCGGGCCCCTTCCTGGTTGCCCCCTTTCCCGGTCGCCTTTAACAGTGTCGCAGCTGCCCAATCTTCAAATCCACTTTACCAGTGAGCTGAAGTTTGCCAGTGTAATTTAAATGAGGCCTGAGGCTCAATATCAGGTGAGCCTTGGGCCTACTTGTTCAGGCGTATGGATCAATCCTTGCTGGCAGTCCTGCGTGAACAAATTTCTACCTCGTGCTTTCCATCCCTCCAAAATAAACCATATTGTAGGTCCGCTGAATTCTCTGAAACCTCATGTTACGAGGAATGAGTAAAAAGTATAGGGGAGGATATTTACTTTAGAGAATATTTATGTGCATGATAAAATACAGTCATAGCTCCCCACCCCATCCCTGGAGATCAGTTTTGATTACTGCAATGAATGAGGGTTAGATTGCTCAGTCTAAACCATTTATAAATGGGTAACTGGACCTCTTCAGAATGCAGCTGGAGCAGAAACCCTCTGGTACCCTTATCAAAAGCAGAGTCTTGTATTTACTGTGATTAATTTAATATCCTGAGATGGAATTGTTGATAACCCTCAATAAAGGAGAAATTTTTCATCCCATTGAAGTATCTGAAGAATTGCTATGCAGTCACATCCCTCGCAGGTTCAGTTTGATTGGCCAATCCAAAGACTGGGACAACTGAAGGAAAAAATTTTCGAAGTACTACGAATAACAGCAATGGATCTCCATAATGCTGACACTTACTCTCACTAAAATAGAACATGGTGACAGAAAAATCTCTGCTAAGCCACAAGATGGTCTTAAAATCAACAACAACAACTTGCATTTATATAGCGCTTTTAATGTAGTAAAACGGCCCAAGGAGCGATATCAAACAAAATTTGACACTGAGCCACATAAGGAGATATTAGGACAGGTGACCAAACACTTGGTCAAAGAGGTAGGTTTTAAGGAGTGTCTTAAAGGAGGAGAGAGAGGTGGAGAGGCGGAGAGGTTTAGGGAGGAGATTCCAGAGCTTAGGGCCGAGGCAGCTGAAGGCACGGCCGCCAATGGTGGATCGATTAAAATAGGGGATGCTCAAGAGGCAAGAATTGGAGGAGCGCAGAGATCTCAGAGGGTTGTAGGGCTGGAGGAGGGTACAGAGATAGGAAGGCGAGGCCATGGAGGGATTTGAAAACAAGGATGAGAATTTTAAAATCGAGGCGTTCCTGGATCGGGAGCCAATGTAGGTCAGTGAGCATAGGGGCAATGTTCCCTCTAATTTTGCGGAATGAATTTGGGTTTGTGCACCGATAAAAAGGCTGTGTGTGCTGCCATAAAAAAAGTCACACCTTTGAATAGAACATCTTTTTAGAAAACATTATTCAGGGTATGTAACAAACAGAACAAATGTACAAAATAATGGATAATTGTAACAATTTAATGTTATATTGGCTGATAGATTTATATAATTTATGAAATGGATTTCTTAAATTGTACTAGGATTGAGCAGACCAGTCTTGTTATATTTTATTAAAAATTATCTGATGGGAACAATTCCAATCAGCTTTTTGTTGAATCAGCTTAATGACTCTGATTCAAACAGAAATAAATCATGCGCAATCAGAATTTTTAAATTGAGTCAGAAATAAAAAACAGCTGTCAAATCAGTCAGTTCTGACGAAAGGTCTTCGACCTGAAACGTTAACTCTGTTTCTTTCTCCACAGATGTTGCCTGACTAGCTGAGCTTCTCCAGTATTTTCTGTTTTTATTTCAGATTTCCAGCATCCGCTGTATTTTACTTTTGATTTGGTATGAATTTGGGGATAGGGAACAGTTTAATTAAAGTTCCCGCGCCCCCCACCCCAACATTGAATCCTCAGCAGGGTTTAAAAAATTATTGCATTACAGTTGTACATCTTGCAGGTCTCATTAGTTTGGGCTGCCTCTATGTAGGGCAGGGAGCATTTTGCTCATGAAGAGCCTGGACTGAGGGAGGCAACGGACAAAGATAAAAAGAGACAACCCTTGGGACAACTGAGGGTTTTTGGATAGCAGTTGTATAAAAAAAACTTCATTGTTTTGATTACAATGTACCAATGTGGTTGGAAAGTATATTTTAGCACAATTGTAGAAGGATCTTTAATAACAGTATTACACATGATCTGTGTCAGAATTACTTAATTTGTAAATATGGAATATGGAAATTGATAAACGATTATTACAATAGGCCACGTAATTTGGGTTCATTTGTAGTTTACTTCAGAAGCTAACGTCGAATAGGATGGTGACAAAAACTGTTAATTGCACTAATCGTAGACTCCCTCCAGTGTTATTTGCCACCAATGCCTTAAATATGTTTGTCTTTAGACTAAAGTAATAGTTCTCTAGAATTCACATTAGAGGTGAAAAGCTTTCATTTAATTGAATGCATCTCATCACTGAATCTTTACTGAATCCTCGTGTGTTGAAGTTTTCTGATTGAGAACTCAAATAATCGGCAGAAAATTTGACCTGCTGAAATGGAAATGACTTTCTGTATCTGTCTTCCATAAAATACACAGTACGGACAACATCAGTGCTGATCCATCAAGCAGCAGGAGATGTGGTTGTCCTCGTGAGATCATGACTATGACCTGGAGATTCCTGAGTACCCGATGCAGTGGCATAAGTGTGGTGGAACAGGAGTTGTGTCACTGAAATCGGAGGAGTTGATCCTGGCAGAAATCGCGAGGGCAGCTAATTTTAATATTGCTGGTCGGACACGGGTGGGGGGGGGGAGCCCCATCATTAGGAGGCCAGATACATCGGCGGCGGGTGACGGGGGGTGGAGGGGGGGGGGCGGGTGGTGAATTGAAGAAGGGGGAGGAGCAAAGGTGTGAACTTTGCTCCTCTTTTAAAGGCTGCATGCAGTTAAAGGGCTGAGTGGGCTCTTGGTAGAGGGAGAGAAATGGCTGGTGCGACAGAAGGGAAAAGGTGAGCATTTAACTTCTGATGTGGAAGTGCTGCAGTGGCAGAGTGATGTAATTGTTGGAGTACCTGGGAAGAAGCCTTCACATGCAGCATCATGGGCCATCAAGAAGAAGGCCCACCACCATCTTCTCAAGGGCAACTAGGGATGGGCAATAAATGCCAGCGACGCCCACATCCTGTGAATGAATATTAAAAGTATGTGGAAGAAGGTAGCTGTGGCTGTGAGTGGGACCTCGATAACCCCAGTGTCGGAAGATGTTTAATGGCCTCACTAGGACAGCAAAGGAAAAAGTGTTTTCAGATGAATAACGGGCCAGAAAACGGAATCAAAAAAGAAGCAAATGGGTATTCCCTGGCACAATAGTCAAGCATCTGGGATAACACAAGGCACCGTGTTCCTGTTTAAAATAAATGGTTTAATACGTCCATTAAAATAGCGGACAGAGGAATGTCATACAAATGCACTTGGCATTTGGCTGCTAAAATCGACAAGAGTAATTCCTCTGCTATAAAGTTTTATTTTTCAGACTGTTAGTGCTAGGATCACAATACTGTCCACTCCCGATAATTCAAAGTGGTGTTTGTGCACTAAAAAATTGAGTTATCCAATAATTTGAATTGAGCGACTTTGAATTAAGAGGGTCGTGATTCTAACAGTGTCAAGTAAGGCACTATGCTGCTGTCTTGGAGCACAATATTAATTCAAAATCTTTCATTGCCAAAAGGGAACATTTTAATTGCCATCAATATTTGTCCTGCCTGCAAACTCTTCTCAGAATCAGTGTCACCTGGTAAATGTTTATTTTACTTATTGTGGATTTGCCCAGCTCGCCTTTTGACATGCACAAATATTTTCTTTTGCAAGTCGCACAAATTATTAATTGTCTTTCTGTGATTTTTTCCCACGATAAGCTGACAACCACTCTAGGCTTACTCGCACCTTTGGGGGACCTGACGAGATTATTCACTGTGAGTTTGTAGCATCAGCATCTGCGCAGTGGTAATTTGATCCTGATGTTTACAAAAGGCCCTGGCTAATACCTTTCACTATTTAGGGTATTCCAAGATAATGCTGCTCAAATACTCCTGACTTAGATGTCATTATGGTTTAACTGCCAGTGCGTCACATTCTTAATCAATCTGTGCCTCGACAGTAGATTGGAGCAATCTTTGGCAAACTAGAATAGAGGTCTCTTATGAAGATGACGTTAAAAAATTAAAAAATAAATATCGACTAGGCAAGAATGTAGTTTTTGAAAAAAGACTTTGCGATGAGTCCCTTTCTGAACTCTGGCCCTGGGAAAGATCCAAAATTAATTAGTTCCATGTAAATGTGGTTCAGATTCCTCTAGGGAATGTGCATTATCTAGTTTCCAGAAATTGTTAGTGTGATGTCTCTATGTGTATCGCTCATGGACACATATTTAGAGAGGCTGCAAGTTATGCAGGGATCTTTTACCCTTTGCCTTCATGTACTCACTATACAACAAGTGGCTTGATTCTGTTCTTTCTGGTCATGTAATTAAGTGCAACAGATTACTGGTTTTGCAGGTAGATAGAATGGAAAAATTCCACAACAATCTTAAAGCAATATTATCAATATGTTGGACATTACGTTTAGCCTTCTGAAAACAGACATGGGCGTCTATTTTCACTGTCTTTGCCCGGAGTTAATGGGCCTCAAAATGAGATCGGTAGCCTTACCCCGCCTTCAACGCCAACGATGCGGCCGGCTCCATTTTGAAAGGGGCCTACCGCCGGGTGTCCTGCCTCATTCAGGCGATAGGCCCCTTTTAATATGGAAATTGAGGTCCAATGACATAAATAGGACCCTCATTTCCATTTTAGGTCGGAACTAGTCGGAGTGCGCGCAGTACAGGCTCCGATCAATTCCATGGGCGATGGACCCGAAGAGGCCAGCCAAAGGTAACTGTTGAATTATTTTTTTGGGCCCTAGAGGAACAGGAGTGCTCCTCCCGGACCCACAAAAATAATGTGGGCCGCTGTCACCCCGTGGCCCCCACCCTTCGCAATCACAATTTCCCCCTCTGCAACTTACCTTGCTGGTGGTTGCCCCGGCCTGGTCTTGAGTTGCACCGGGTTGCCTATTTGGAGCCCTGTAGCTCTCCTGCCAGATTTAAATGAGGCAGGCATCTCAAAATCATGTGGGCTTCTTCACCGCCGGACTGGATGGCCAACCAACCAGCTCGCTCTGTTCTTCGTTTGCCCAAAAGACAAAATTGACCCCATTGAGTGTTCTCTCTGACCAATTTTCTCCCCTTACTTTTCCTGCCCTGAAGACCAAAACTTGTGTCAAGGCACGATTATACAAGTAGCTGTTCAATACGTAAATAACCATTCTCCATGTGTTGACCTTGATGATAAGAATTGGCAGGCAATTCTGTGTGGTGAGTATCATAGGCAAGATGGAGAATTCTATTGATGTTGTCAGGTACATCTGTATTTGCAACTGATCCGTACTAAGCTTTGGAATGGCTGATTCTGTCAGTGGGTACAGAGAGCAAAAAATATTCCCTTTCTTAACTGTATCACCCTTCACTTTCATTAGCACAACGGTTGACACAAAAATTGAACAAATTTTAAAATAAAATAAGATGGGGGAAAAAAAAGCCTTACCCTTTTAAACTTGCATCCAAATTAAAACTTCTATCATCACAGTGAAATCAGCAATAAGCATTGCTGGCACAATCAACTGCTTCATCTGTGAGAGAAATATCATTTCTTTAAGGAGGTTTTGAGCATCTGTGCTTTGAATACTCAACTATCAGTCTCAAGAGTACTGTCAAATAGTTTGACAATTGTTTGTGTTCCAAATCATTAAGGTTTTTTTTAAATAAAGGAAAGAAAGGACATGCATTTATATATAGTATCGTACTTTATTCATATCTAGCACCTTTCATGACCTAAGGATGTCCCAAAGCGCTTTACAGCCAATTAAGTACTTTTTTGAAGTTCAGTCACTGTTGTAATGTAGGGAAATAAGTAATAGAATAATAACTAGCTGTAGCATGTTATTCTCTGAGTAACACACAATCTATATTGGTTATGGTTTGTTATAATGCGCTCAACCTTCTAAGCTTCTGTTATGGTGTACACTGTGTTTTACCATTTGAGTTTGCTGATAGAAGCCTCTCTAGTGGCTCAGTGAGTAACAGAGCCATACAGACCAGAAAGGTCTCAGGGTTCAATCTCAGTCTGTATTGCATTAGCTTGTCTCAATTGGGGTATCAGTCGGAGTGCTACAATTAGCCTCATTGCCCCTTTAGTTAGAGAGGAGAAAATCAGCAAGGATTCCCACTCCTGCGCGCTTTCCAGTGACCCCTTATGGCAGTGGACTTTGGGGAAGATCGGATCAGGCATGATTGTGATGTCCTCCGACAGCTGAATAGCTTGACAACACTTACTTTCAACTCACACACACATGAATAGTAACCATTTGGGCAAAGTATCAGAGGGTACCAGAGTCTATGGAAGTATACTGCAGCAAAAAGTCAAGGCCTTCTGCAGAGCAAAGGAGGGGAGAAAACTGGCAAGAAAAAGAAAATTTAGCTCACAGAGCAAGAGCACCGTGTGATGTAATGAGAATTTGGGACTTTGTTCTCTATTTTCTGTCACAGACGTTCAAAGTAGAATCTTTTGGGCTTCTAATGAGTTGAACTTTCTGTTTGATGAACCATACCGGTTGGTAAAACCAGTATCAAGTCAGATTCTGAATGCTCATCCCTACACATTGGAGCACATCGTAGAGATTGTGGGGGAATTTTAACTCCCCCATGGTGGAGGGGAGTTTTAACTCCTCACCAGGTGGAAATTGGGTGGGGGGGGTTGCGCAGTTAAAATGGAGCGGGAGATGTACCCGCTGGAACCAGCCCCTATCCCACCAACTACAATTTTAAATTGCGTGCACCAAGGACACCCGCTGGAAATATTCTATAAATATGCAGCTGGGGTTCCGATAACATCACTGGGACCTGACTGCCATTTTAACGTTGGCCTGAGAGGGAAAGCGGCTGCGGCTTTCCTGGCAGGCTGAAGCTGGCAGGAGGAGGATCAACAGGAGAAGAGGCCCCCCAACACTTCCCTTGTGGGACCCGGAGAAGGCGCTCCTGCTCCTCCTAGCCTTCTCCGGGTCCCACAAGGGAAGTGTTGGCCTCCCCTGTTTGCACTCCACACCCTCCCCCCCACCCAAACTGTTGACCACCCCTGAACCCCCGTCTCCCCCCACCCTATCACCGCACTTACCTTGGGCCAGGCCAGCAGCCTCCAAGACACACAATTTTAACAGCTGGGCAGCTGCTTCCTGGCCATTTTGGTCGGAAAGTCAGCGAGCATCAGGTTAATGAGACCTGGCCATCACTCTCGGCTAGGCCTCCTGCCGTCGTTCCCGGACAGGCTGGCTACTCACTAGGCCGCTTTCTCGCCTGGAAATCGAAATTCCCACCCTGCAAATTTGTGGTTAGGAAAAATTAGTTGTGAATCCATGAGGGAAAAACATGGGATGACACATGTGGGAATGTTTACCAATGGTGGAGTTTCCTTATAATTACATTCTCAAAAATTTCCTACTGGCAGAAAGTTGTGCTGGGAAAGTTTGGATAATGTTGGCAGGTCAACCTCTAAACAATTGAATGTAGGATCCCATGATTATTTAATGTTTGCTTATGTGTGTAGGTGTTCAGTTTGCATTTCATAGCTAGATTAACATTGTTCTGTGGCAGTGTATAATTTTTTCTCCTGTGATTTTGGAATCCTGCCTCGTGAAAGGGTAATGAATGACTTGTGTTGGCCTGGTTCATGTCTCGTTTGTTTGACCTGGATTAGCGTATTTACTGCTATTAACTGAACAAAACTGAGGGGGGACTCCTTAATTCTTTTCGCATGAATCAGGCTCAAATGGAAACTTCTGAACCCTTTTACGATTAAAGCACTGAATGTACCATTCACAGAATTTCTTTAAATGGTATCAGCTAAACAGTAGTAAATCAGAGTGATGTATTCAAAGAGAGTCTCACCATTACTTATAGATTTCAGTTCTTCTTCTCTCTAGTGATGTTTGTTGAAGTCGGTCTTTTTGTTACATCTGCTCTATGTTGCAGAAATATATGATGTTTTGACTCTTCTTCTGGTTTAAAGCAATTTATTACGATTATTTGTAAAGCAGTTAATAAATGAAGGGTTAAGTACAGGGCCGTACTCCATAAGTTTAAAAAAAAAGATAAGCTGAGGGCATAAGTAAAGGAGAAAGGCAGGGCCCTCAGAGATACTAACAAGGCCTTGACATGGTCAGTGGAACATTGATCTTTTACCTCTGGAGCCTGGGTTCCAATTTAGAGAGATGGGATTAAGGTTTCTAGATGCTTCGAAGGATCCTATATGAAATGAGTCAAAACAGTTCGTAGGGAGCAAGAACTCACAGTACAAAACTCCCTCTAGGGCAAGGAGTTAAGAACAACATGGCTGACTCACACAAACTTTCCTTGTTTTTTGCTTTCCTCTACTCCCCCTCTTCTCTCTTTCCTTTTCCCTGCTTTACCATGTGCTTTTCTTGCGAAATGTGTTTCCAATGAGAAATACTTTATCAAAATATTTTCCCAAGGGGTCATTGGGCAGCACAGACAGTACAAAACATTAATTGTTGACCTCTGGGCCCTGGGTTTGGAGTCAGAGAGATGGGGATTAAAGTTTCTCTCTCAGTTGCTTCTAAGGATCCTACATGAAATGAGTCAACACTGTTCATAGGGAGCACGAATTTACAGCACAAAACGCCCCTTTAATTTAACACCAATTGCCATTGTATAATCCTCTCTTTGTATTTTTTGTCTTTTTTGTCCTTCTCTCTTTGATTTTCACTTTTTCCTCTACTCTTCTCCTTTTGTGATACCTGTAGGGTTACCAACACTGGTTGGATGTATTCCTGGAGGTTTCATCACATGACCTCCCACCTCCAACTGCCCTGCCCAGCCTTTGTTCCCATCTCCAATAAATTTATAACCAATAAATGAAAGGGATTAATTTTGACTTTGGGTGATAGTACAAAATGTGCGAAATCGAACCATCCGCGTGTTATACATCTCTCCTGATTTTCATTTCCATTGACTCAACTTTTTGTGCGTTGATTCTATTATAAAGTTATTTTCAGAGGTATAGTATGGGATGGGATTCGAATTGTCATGTGGCTTTTTTCTCACAGAAAATTTTGGTGGAAATTGATGATTTAAATGACCATTCAGAAATGATGCTATAAGGAAGGTTTGTCATTATGATTGCCTCATGATTATATATCTTTGGATTAGGTTAGATTAGCGTGATTCCTGGTTCTGGCAACTGATTGGTTGGACAGAGAAATTGAAGGGTCTCGGGGATCTGACTAGTTAAAGTACTGGGATTTATTGATTATGGGACAATGGTCGCTGTTTCTGAGATCTATTTGGTTGAAAGGACTCCACAATGCTACAGTGCACAGCACTAAATCACACGGACATATATTCACAAGATTCTGAATAATATAGAGCTTGCTTCAAACTAGTCAGTGGCCTATTACAGGGAGTTTTACAAGAAAATAGTATTAGTTCTGTGTAATTGTAATGGAACACTTGTGCATTTAGCATGGGATTAAAGTTGCCTTCGCAGGTCAGAGAGTATTAATGCGGAATGTTTCCTCAAGAGATTAAATGCTTAAAGGGGTAAATTGTACGTGGTCTGAAAATGGAGAAACTCTAGATGGGCTGAATGGCTTTTTCTTGTTCTGTGCTCTCTCCAGTTCAATACAATGGCAATTGGTGTTAAATTAAAGGGGTGTTTTGTGCTGTAAATTTGTGCTCCCTATGAACAGTGTTGACTCATTTCATGTAGGATCCTTAGAAGCAACTGAGAGAGAAACTTTAATCCCCATCTCTCTGACTCCAAACCCAGGGCCCAGAGGTAAACAATTAATGTTTTGTACTGTCTGTGCTGCCCAATGACCCCTTGGGAAAATATTTTGATAAAGTATTTCTCATTGGAAACACATTTAGCAAGAAAAGCACATGGTAAAGTGGGGATTTCTTTAAAAAGTGAGGCTGGAGAGTAAAAGGAGTGAGCAACTGTTCCATTCCTGTAATTCTGAATTTGGGAGACCAGACACGACTAACATTTGACATTTCTTCATGATTAATTCGCTGCATGCTGCCATTGTAATGTAGTTTGTCACAACCTACACCCACTCTATACAGCTGCAATAATGACATCATCTTTATTAGGCTTATTTGTGCATAATCTAAAATTATGATCCTTCAAAACCCATTCCAAACACAAAGTTTATATGCTAATACTGTAGTTTCCTATGCGAAGAGGCATGCCCCTCCCCAGCACCCCTCCTCACCTCCTCCCTCCTTCCTTCAGCCTTCCCAGCATAAATCGTCATTTAGAAAGGCACGGGTTAATCACGGACAGTCAGCATGGATTTGTTAAGGGAAGGTCGTGTCTGACCAACTAGATTGAATTTTTTGAGGAGGTCACAAGGAGGGTTGATGAGGGTAATTTTAAAAAATTTGTTCATGGGATGTGGGCGTCGCTGGCAAGGCCAGCATTTATTGCCCATCCCTAGTTACCCATGAGAAGGTGGTGGTGAGCCGCCTTCTTGAACCGCTGCAGTCCGTGTGGTGAAGGTTCTCCCACAGTGCTGTTAGGAAGGGAGTTCCAGGATTTTGACCCAGCGACGATGAAGGAACGGCGATATATTTCCTAGACGGGATGGTGTGTAACTTGGAGGGGAACGTGCAGGTGGTGTTGTTCCCAAGTGCCTGCTGCCATTGTCCTTCTAGGTGGTAGAGGTTGCAGGTTTGGGAGGTGCTGTCGAAGAAGCCTTGGCGAGTTGCTGCAGTGCATCCTGTGGATGGTACACACTGCAGCCACGGTGCGCCAGTGGTGAAGGGAGTGAATGTTTAGGGTGGTGGATGGGGTGCCAAACAAGCGGGCTGCTTTGTCCTGGATGGTGTCGAGCTTCTTGAGTGTTGTTGGAGCTGCACTCATCCAGGCAAATGGAGAGTATTCCATCACACTCCTGACTTGTGCCTTGTAGATGGTGGAAAGGCTTTAGGGAGTCAGGAGGTGAGTCACTCCCCATAGAATACCCAGCCTCTGACCTGCTCTTGTAGCCACAGTATTTATATGGCTGGTCCAGTTAAGTTTCTGGTCAATGGTGACCCTCAAGATGGTGGGGAATTCGGTGATGGTAATGCCGTTGAATGTCAAGGGGAGATGGTTAGACTCGCTCTTGTTGGAGATGGTCATTGCCTGGCACTTGTCTGGCACGAATGTTACTTGCCACTTATCAATCCAAGCCTGGATGTTGTCCAGGTCTTGCTGCATGCGGGCACAGACTGGTTCATTATCTGAGGGGTTACGAACGGAACTGAACACCGTGCAATCATCAGCGAACATCCCCATTTCTGACCCAATGATGGAGGGAAGGTCGTTGATGAAGCAGCTGAAGATGGTTGGGCCTTGGACACTGCCCTGAGGAATCCTGCAGCAATGTCCTGGGGCTGAGATGATTGGCCTCCAACAAACACTACCATCTTTCTTTGTGCTAGGTGTGACTCCAGCCACTGGAGAGTTTTCCGCCTGATTCCCATTGACTTCAATTTTACTAGGGCTCCTTGGTGCCACACTTGGTCAAATGCTGTCTTGATGTCAAGGGCAGTCACTCTCATCTCGCCTCTGGAATTCAGCTCTTTTGTCCATGTTTGGACCAAGGCTGTAATGAGGTCTGGAGCCGAGTGGTCCTGGCGGAACCCAAACTGAGCATCGGTGAGCAGGTTATTGGTGAGTAAGTGCCGCTTGATAGCACTGTCGACGACACCTTCCATCACTTTGCTGATGATTGAGAGTAGACTGATGGGGCGGTAATTGGCCGGATTGGATTTGTCCTGCTTTTTGTGGACAGGACATACCTGGGCAATTTTCCACATTGTCGGGTAGATGCCAGTGTTGTAGCTGTACTGGAACAGTTTGGCTAGAGGCACGGCTAGTTCTGGAGCACAAGTCTTCAGCACTGCAGCTGGGATGTTGTCGGGGCCCATAGCCTTTGCTGTATCCAGTGCACTCAGCCGTTTCTTGATATCACGTGGAGTGAATCGAATTGGCTGAAGACTGGCTTCTGTGATGGTGGGGATATCGGGAGGAGGCCGAGATGGATCATCCACTCGGCACTTCTGGCTGAAGATGGTTGCAAATGCTACAGCCCTGTCTTTTGTACTCACGTGCTGGACTCCGCCATCGTTGAGGATGGGAATGTTTACAGAGCCTCCTCCTCCCGTTAGTTGTTTAATTGTCCATCACCATTTACGACTGGACGTGGCAGGACTGCAGAGCTTTGATCTGATCCGTTGGTTGTGGAATTTCTTAGCTCTGTCTATAGTATGTTGCTTCCGCTGTTTAGCATGCATGTAGTCCTGAGTTGTAGCTTCACCAGGTTGGCACCTCATTTTTAGGTACGCCTGGTGCTGCTCCTGGCATGCTCTTCTACACTCCTCATTGAAGCAGGGTTGATCCCCTGTCTTGTTGGTAATGGTAGAGTGAGGAATATGCCGGGCCATGAGGTTGCAGGTTGTGCTGGAATACAATTCTGCTGCTGCTGATGGCCCACAGCGCCTCATGGATGCCCAGTTTTGAGCTGCTAGATCTGTTCTGAATCTATCCCATTTAGCACGGTGATTGTGCCACACAAAACGTTGGATGGTGTCCTCAGTGCGAAGACAGGATTTCATCTCCACGAGAACTCTGCGGTGGTCACTCCTACCAATACTGTCATGGACAGATGCATCTGCGACAGGTCGATTGGTGAGGATGAGGTCAAATAGGTTTTTCCCTCGTGTTGGTTCGCTCACCACATGCTGCAGGCCCAGTCTGGTAGCTATGTCCTTCAGGACTCGGTCAGCTCGGTCAGTAGTGGTGCTACTGAGCCACTGTTGGTGATGGACATTGAAGTCCCTACCCAGAGTACATTCTGTGCCCTTGCTGCCCTCAGTGCTTCCTCCAAGTGGTGTTCAACATGGAGGAGGACTGATTCATCGGCTGAGGGAGGGCGGTAGGTGGTAATCAGCAGGAGGTTTCCTTGCCCATGTTTGACCTGATGCCATGAGATTTCATGGGGTCCGGAGTCAATGTTGAGGACTCCCAGGGCCACTCCCTCTTGCCGGTGGGACAGGACATACCCAGGGATGGTGATGGAAGAGTCTGGGATGTTGGCTGAAAGGTATGATTCTGTGATTATGGCTATGTCAGGCTGTTGCTTGACTAGTCTGTGGGACAGCTCCCGCAGGTAATGCGTTTGATGTAGTGTATATAGATTTTAGCAAGGCTTTTGACAAAGTCCCACATGGCAGACTGGTCAAAAAAAATATGGGATCCAAGGGAAAGTGGCTTGTTGGATCCAAAATTGGCTCAATGGCAGGAAGCAAAGGGTAATGGTTGACGGCTGTTTTTGCGACTGGAAGGCTGTTTCCAGGGGGTTCTGCAAGGCTCAGTACTAGGCCCCTTGCTTTTTGTAGGGAGGCTTGATCAAGAAGTTTACAGATGATACAAAAATTGGCTATGTGGTTGATAGTGAGGAGGAAAGCTGTAGACTGCAGGAAGATATCAATGGACTGGGCAGATGGGCAGAAAAGTGGCAAATGGAATTCAATCCAGAGAAGTGTGAGGTTATGCATTTGGGGAGGGCAACCAAGGCAAGGGAGTACAAAATAAATGGGAGGATACTGAGAGGTGTAGAGGAACAAAGGGACCTTAGAATACATGTCCACAGATCCCTGAAGGTAGCAGTACAGGTAGATAAGGTGATTAAAAAAGCATACAGGATACTTTCCTTTACTAGCCGAGGCATAGACCAAAAGAGCAGGGAGGTTATGCTAGAACTGTATAAAACACTAGTTAGGCCACAGCTTGAGTATTGCGTACAGTCCTGGTCACATTACAAGAAAGATGTGATTGCACTAGAGAGAGCACAGAGGAGATTTACGAGGATGTTGCCAGGACTGGAGAATTTTAGCTATGAGAAAAGATTGGATAGGCTGGGGTTGTTTTCTTTGGAACAAAGAAGGCTGAGGGGAGATTTAATTGAGGTATATAAAATTATGACAGCACTAGATAGAGTGGATAAGGAGGGCCTATTTCCCTTAGCAGAGGGGTCAGTGACCAGGGGGCATAGATTTAAAGTAATTAGTAGAAGGATTAGAGGGGAGCTGAGGAGAATTTGTTTTACCCAGAGGGTGGTGGGGGTCTGGAACTCACTGCCTGAAAGGGTGGTAGAGGCAGAAATCTCAACTCATTTAAAAAGTACCTGGATGTGCACTTGAAGTGCCGTAACCTACAGGGCTACGGACCAAGTGCTGGAAAGTGGGATTAAACTGGATAGCTCTTATTCAGCAGGCACGGACACGATGGGCTGAATGGCCTCATTCTGTGCCATAACCTTCTATGATTCTATGATCACCATTTCCAACACCTCTATTAAATCTCCCCTCAACCGTTTCTGTTCTCGAGAGATTAACCCCAGCTTCTCCAGTCTCTGCACATAAATCATCCCTGGCACCATTCTAGTAAATCTCCTCTGCACCATCTCCAACACCTTGACATCCTTCCTAAACTGTATGTCCTGAACGAAGTCAATGGAAATAAAAATCAGGAGAGATGTAAAATGACTATCAATTCGCTATCACCTGTTTTGCACTATCGCACAAAGTCAAAATCTACCCCAATACTCTAGCTGAGGCATAACCAGCGATTTATAAATATTTAGCATAACTTCTTTGCTTTTGTACCCTATGCTTCTATTTGTAAAGCCAACTTGTCCTGTCACCTTCAAAGATTTGTGTATGTGAACTCCAAGGTCTCTCTGTTCCTGCAGCCCCTTTCAAGTTGTACCATTCCAGTTTATATTGCCTCTCCTCATTCTTCCTCCCAAAATGCATCACATTATGACAGATATCATGCTGTTCTCTGGTGGCTCCAGAAGTGTCTGGGATGGCAGCCAAATTAAATTTTGAACATTGAATGATCAGCTCGACCTATTGGGTTGAGGTTGGGTTGTTCCTTAAAAAGTTGTTGCAGTACAGAAGATCAAACTGTCCTGACACCACTTTGCATCTCCTGCTTTAAGTTTCCAAAGTATAGGTGGTGAGAAAACAATTGCCCATTGGAACTGAAGTAAAAATGTTTTTTTTTCTTAAATCTACAAAGAAGGTTTGTGTACAGTGAATGGCTTTTCAATCCTGGTACCTGGGTTTGAATCCAGTCCAAAGGGTATATGTTTGGGCCTGTACCCAACCTAGCTCCTCAGGGCATGAGGCCATAGCTGAAAACTAGATTCAACACAATTCAGAACTCAACTGGCATTCTCACTCAGAAAGGTTAGAAAGGATGGTTGGTGTGAGAAATGGAAACATGGACATTGATGCAGTTCGAAGTATTCTTCTGCACAGAGTAGAAGGAGCAATGCAAATTTGCACTTTACATTTTGCATTGCATGTTTGTTTTGTAATACGTTGAGTGACTGGGGCAGTCAAATGTTTGATTTGTATCTATATATAAAAAAACAACAAAAACTCAGGAACAGGTGCCAAAGGGTCAATTTATCAGAGAAAAGCTCCTGGAAGGACTGTACCATCATTTGAGTAAGGATGTGGAGATGCCGGTGATGGACTGGGGTTGACAATTGTAAACAATTTTACAACACCAAGTTATAGTCCAGCAATTTTATTTTAAATTCACAAGCTTGTGAATTTAAAATAAAATTGCTGGACTATAACTTGGTGTTGTAAAATTGTTTACAATTGAGTAAGGAGGGGAGTTCTCCCTAAAAAATCCAGAATTTTGATGTGATATATCAGCAGGAGCTGTTTAGTAACAATAAGTATTATTGCAGAGAAGTTTGGCAAAAAGAGGAAAATGCAGGTTACTTTAATATTTTCTTGAGTTTTCGATTCTTACTATAAAAACCCACCTCAGCCTGAGAAAGCAGTCTGATCATTTGATAATTGTTCTGGGGCCTATTCCATAAAATCTCTTTGATAATGAATATAATTAGTTTTTAACCATGCTCAGCTGCTTCCCATTCCCAATTGAGAGAGAGAGAGAGAGAACATGTTAAAGGAAAAATATAATCCAGCGTACCCATTAGAACTGGCCAGATTTCTAGTATCAAGCCAAAGTACCTAATTTTCCCCATGACACTGGCTCTAGTATACTGGCCTGGGATTGACTGCCTAATGCTAATTGAGGATCATAATATTCACCAAAAAAAGGAAATTAAATTATCCAGGGATGGTTGGGGGGTGGGGGGAGGGGAAGTGGAGGGAGAGGATGGGGGAATCATAGAATCTTAGAAAGTTACGGCACAGAAGGAGGCCATTATACAGGGCCTTGGTGAGACCGCACCTGGAGTATTGTGTACAATTTTGGTCTCCTTACCTCAGAAAGGATATACTTGCCATAGAGGGAGTGCAACAAAGGTTCACCAGACTGATTCCTGGGATGGCGGGATTGTCGTATGAGGAGAGATTGAGTAGACTTGGCCTGTATTCTCTAGTGTTTAAAAGAATGAGACGTGACCTCATTGAAACATACAAAATTCTTACAGGACTCGACAGGGTAGATGCAGGGAGGATGTTTCCCCTGACTGGGGAGTCTAGAATGAGGGGTCTCAAGGGCAATTAGGGATGGGCAATAAATGCTGGCCTCGCCAGCGATGCCCACATCCCATGAACGAATAAAAAAAAAGTCTCAGAATAAGGGATAGGCCATTTAGGACTGAGAGGAGGAGAAATTTCTTCACTCAGAGGGTGGTAAATCTTTGGAATTCTCTACCCCAGAGGGCTGTGGAGGATCAGTCATTGAGTACATTCAAAACAGAGATCGATAGATTTCTGGATATTAAAGGCATCAAGGGATATGGGGACAGTGCAGGAAAATAGCGTTGAGGTAGAAGATCAGCCATGATCTTGTTGAATGGTGGAGCAGGCTCGAGGGGCTGGATGGCCTACTCCTGCTCCTATTTCTTATGTTCTGATGTTCTTATCCAGCCCATCGTGTCTGTGCCTGCCGAATAAGAGCTATCCAGTTTAATCCAACTTTCCAGCACTTGGTCCGTAGCCCTGTAAATTACGGTACTTCAAGTGCACATCCAAGTACTTTTTAAATGAGTTGAGGGTTTCTGCCTCTACCACCCTTTCAGGCAGTGAGTTCCAGATCCCCACCACCCTCTGGGTGAAAAAATTTCTCCCCCGCTCCCCTTTAATCCTTCTACCAATTACTTTAAATCTCTGTCCCCTGGTCACTGACCCTTCTGCTAAGGGAAATAGGTCCTCCCTATCCACTCTATCTGGTCCTGTCATAATTTTATATGCCTCAATTAAATCTCCCCTCAGCCTCCTTTGTTCCAAAGAAAACAACCCCAGCCTGTCCAATCTTTTCTCATAGCTAAAATTCTCCAGCCCTGGCAACATCCTCGTAAATCTCCTCTGTACTTTCTTTAATGCAATCACATCTTTCCTGCAATGTGGTGACCAGAACTGTACGCAGTACTCAAGCTGTGGCCTAACCAATGTTTTATGCAGTTCTAGCATAACCTCCCTGCTCTTATAGTCTATGCCTCAGCTAATAAAGGAAAGTATCCCGTATGCTTTTTTAATCAACTTATCTACCTGTCCTGTTACAATGTGGAGATGCCGGTGATGGACTGGGGTGCACAAATGTAAGGAATCTTACAACACCAGGTTATAGTCCAACAGTTTTATTTGAAAATCACAAGCTTTCGGAGGCTTTCTCCTTCGTCTGGTGAGTGTCGGATTCCTTGAAAATTACCGCATATATAGTCATAGAACAATGCCTGGTGATTACAGATAATCTTTCCAACTGCCCGTTATCAAGGCCATCAAATGAATTGAATAGTGTTCAGACAGAGAAACATTAGATGCCAGACTACTGAATATACAAACGGCCAGAACCAAAGACAGAGAGGGAGAGAGAGAGAGAAACATCCGAAAGGAAGAGAAAGATAGAGAATGACCAGTTGTATTAAAAACAGATAACTCTTTTTTCGCTGGTGGGGTTACTTGTAGCACTACATGAACCCAAGATCCTGGTTGAGGCCGTCCTCTTGGGTGCGGAGCTTGGCTATCAATTTCTGCTCGACGATTTTGCGTTGTCTTGTGTCTGAAAGGCCGCCTTGGAGAACGCTTACCCGAAGATTGGTGGCTGAATGTCCTTGACTGCTGAAGTGTTCCCCGACTGGGAGGGAACCCTCCTGTCTGGTGATTGTTGCACGGTGTCCTTCAGGGATCTGTGGACATGAATTCCAAGGTCCTTTTTTTCCTCTACCTGTCTCAGTATCCTCCCATTTATTGTGTACTCCCTTGCCTTGTTTGCCCTCCCTAAATGCATTACCTCACACGTCTCTGGATTGAATTCCATTTGCCACTTTTCTGCCCGCCTGACCAGTCCATTGATATCTTCCTGCAGTCTACAGCTTTCCTCCTCACTATCAACCACACGGCCAATTTTTGTATCATCTGCAAACTTCTTGATCAAGCCCCCCACATTCAAGTCCAAATCATTAATATATACCACAAAAAGCAAGGGACCTAGTACTGAGCCTTGCAGATCCCCACTGGAAACGGCCTTCCAGTCGCAAAAACAGCCATCAACCATTACCCTTTGCTTCCTGCCACTGAGCCAACTTTGGATCCAACTAGCCACTTTCCCTTGGATCCCATGGGCTTTTACTTTTTTGACTAGTCTGTCATGTGGGACCTTGTCAAAAGCCTTGCTAAAATCCATGTACACTACATCAAATGCATTACCCTCATCAACCCTCCTTGTTACCTGCTCAAAATATTCAATCAAGTTAGTCAGACACGATCTTCCCTTAACAAATCCATGCTGACTGTCCCTGATTAACCCGTGCCTTTCTAAATGTTGATTTATGCTGTCCCTCAGAATTGATTCCAATAATTTGCCCACCACCGAGGTGAGACTGACTGGCCTATAATTACTCGGTCTATCTCTTTCTCCCTTTTTAAACAACGGTACAACGTTGGCAGTCCTCTAATGCTCTAGCACCCCGCCTGTATACAGGGAGGATTGGAAAATGATGGTCAGAGCCTCTGCTATTTCCTCCCTTGCTTCTCTTAACAGCCTGGGATACATTTCATCCAGGCCTGGTTGTTTATCTACTTTCAAAGATGCTAAACCCCTTAATACGTCCTCTCTCACTATGTTTATCCAATTAAATATTTCACACTCCTCCTCCTCCTTAACTACAATATCTGCATTGTACCCCTCTTTTGTGAAGACAGACGCAAAGTATTTAATAAGAAGCATACCCACATCTTCCGCCTCCACACATAGGTTACCTTTTCGGACTCTAGTCTTTCCTCAGTTATCGTCTTGGGTTTTGAGTAAATAAGGAGAAATTGTTTCCACTGATGGGAGGGTCGGTAACCAGAAGACACAGATTTAAGATAATTGGCAAAAGAACCAGAGGGGTGATGAGATCTTTTTTTGCAGCGAGTTGTTATTATTTGAAATGCAGTGCCTGAAAGGGTGGTGAAAGCAAATTCAACAGTAACTTTCAAAAGGGAATTGGAGATATATGTGAAAAGGAAAAGTTTGCAGGGCTATGGGGTAAAAGCTGGGAAGTAGGACTAATTGGATAGCTTTTTCAAAGAGCCGGCACAGATAGGTTGGGCTGAATGGCTGTGCTGTAAGATTCTATGATATAAATCCTTCATCCTTAACATCACCTGTCCTGCTCTCAAATATCAGCTCCTCCGGACACAATGGGCCCAGTATTTATGGGGAGGCAGGGAGGGTGCGGGGGGAGACCCAGCAAGTCCGGGGACCGCTGAATTTAATAGCAGGACCTCATTATAATTTTATTCTTCCGTTTCCTGCCCAGCTGCTGGCAAAATTGACAGGCTGGCCAGCTGCTGGGCAGGAAAACCAGCGGCAGGAGGCCATAGCTGGGGACCCTTAGGGACGGACACCAGCAATCGCAATCGCAGGCAGGCTTCAGTTGGGCAGGGGATCGGCCGCCATTGCTGGGCAGTCTTCAGATTTGGGCTGGAGGGAGGGCGGTCGCCGATCGCAGCAGGGGCTAGAGTGAGGCCGTAATCAGCAGAAGGGAGGCCGAAGGCTGGGGTGTGGGGGCACTCCTGTTCCTCCCGGCCCACAAGGACTGTTATAAAAAGCACTCACCTTCTGAGCCAGCAACTGTACTGTGGGAGTCTGATTTAAATATAATAATGAAGTGTCCTGCCCATGCACGCCTTGCAACCCACTGCTGTAAAAACAGCAACAGGCGCATACGCGTCTGGCTGGGGATACGTTCCCCGTTTTTTAGTGTTTAATCTCCTCCCACCCGTCGTGGGGGGTTTAATATTGAGGCCAATGCATCCCATTATCTCATAAATGTACAACAGCTGAGACATACATAAGTCGTATTGTGTTACATGTGAGTAAATTATTAATTTTCAACAAGTGTGCAATATATATTATTGCCTCCATGTATATGATTGAAAGGTGTTCAACTGATTTAAATCAAGCTTAGAGGCATGGAAAGGCAAATATAGAAATAGGTAATAAAATTCAAACAAGTATTCCTTTGAATATGATTTGATTTTGAAATATTCAGAAAATGACAGAGCACTTTATTCAGTGCCATGTTTTCCTTGTTCTACATTTTTTCCAGTATTTGTAGTCTCAGAACCCAGACATCTGGTTTTAATATCAGGCTCGATACAGCCCATAAACAAAGAAACTCAACCCTCCAGAAAGCACAAGACACCAAAATGACTCATTCTTTTATAATGTGTTTGTTTCACTTGTATGTCATGTGGACCACTGAAAAGAGCACATCCCGGCTTTCAGTCAGTATTACAGTAAAAAAAAACACCACACTCTACTCTGACTACCTAGAGCAGCAGCAGTCTAGGTATGTAACTGGCTTGGTCCATGAGCCTTAGTTAAACTGGACTCTCTCAATAAAACCCAGAACTATTTTTAATAATTAGTTCTAATAGTTCAGCTCAGCAAACTTCAGGACAACCCCCGAAACAACTGAAGATCTCAATATAATAGAAGTACCATAATGGATGTTTCATATTATGCAAAGTCATGAAACTGAAGAACCTATTTTTTAACCACATTGCATTGGTAACAGCTATTAAAAAGGGCATATGGGATTCTGGATTTTATATATGGGGCAGTGAGTATAAAAGCAAGGAGGTGGTGCTGAACTATACAAGATATTGGTAAGACACAGTTTTACACAATTGGAGCACTGTGTAAAGTTTTGGGCACTCCATTATAGAAAGGCCAATGGAGCCATGGAAAAAGGTACATGTAGATTCATTAGAATTATATCAGGGATGAGAGGATATAGTTACACAAGGACTTGAAAAACTAAAGGTGCATTTAGTAGAGCAGAGAAATTTAAGGGAGATCTAATAGTTCAAAGTTTCAAAATGATTTGAGAGGGTAAATAGTGAAAGATTATTTCCATTGGTTGGTGAACTGGTAAGCTTATGATTAGTACTAGAAACATAAATGGAGAGCTCAGAAGAATTTTTCCATACAAAGGGTATTAGAATACGGAATACTTTACAAGTGGCTTTGAAACCAAGCATATTGTGATACTTAAAAGGGAGTTAGATAAACACTTAAAAGGGAGAAATATTAAAGGTGAAAGAGCAGAAAAAAATGGGTTTGGAGTAGATGTCTTGCTGTTGAGCATGCACAGGCACAATGGGCCAAATGGCCTCCTTTGTTCATTGTATCATGTGATTTATATCAATTAGTGTTAATTGTATTCAGGTGGCGTGCATCAATTGGGGACTCTCGTATCCATTTTAAATGAGAGCTTATCTAGGATGTGGTATGTGTGTAAGGGGAATCTCTGTGAATGAAGGCTTGGAAGCAACTGAAGACCAGGCTCTAGTATCCTATCCTTCACCACTTGGCTATCCAATTTATAACATCCTTCTGTCCTGAAATGTGTATGATTGTGCGATTTTTCACTGTGGTTGTAAACGGGTGTGAATGTGTGTGCGAGTCATTGATGCTTAATCCTATAAAATATTTTCAGCCCTCCCTCGCACTGATGTGGCCCACAATCCTTTCAGTGCTATAGTTAATGGCTTGGTCAGAATTTCATTCAGGATCCTGTAGATAGTATGCACTGCAGCCACAGTATGCCGATGGTGGAGGGAATGGGTGTTTAAGCCAATGGATGGGGTGATTATCAAGTGGACTACTTTGTCCTGAATCATGTCAAGATTCTTGAGTGTTGGAGCTGCACCTATCCAGGCAAATGGAGAGTATTCCATCACTTGTGCCTTGTAGATGTTAGAGATGTTTTGAGGAGTCAGGAAGTGAGCCACTCACTGCAGAATACCCAGCCTCTGACCTGCTCTAGTAGCCATGGCATTAATGTGTCTGGTCCAGTTCAGTTTCTGGTCAATGGTATCCCCTAGGATGTTGATGGTGGGGGACTCAGTGACAGTAATGCCATTGAATGTCATGGAGAGGTGATAATGCTCTCTCTTGTTGGAGATGGCCATTGCCTAACAATTCTGTGGCACGAATGTTACTTGCCATTTATCAGCACAGCCTGAACTTCATTATCTGAGGAATTGCACTGTGCAATCATCAGCCCCACTTCTGACCTTATGATGAAGAGAAGGTCATCGATGATGCAGCTGAAGATAGTTGGGCCTCGGACGCTGCCCTGAGGAACTTTGTATAGAACGGAGTTAAGGGAGAAGAAATTACCTGCATGAAGATTCTGTGTTCATGCTTATTCCAAGCTTAGACAACCAAATATTTTCCCAAGCAGCAGCTAATACTCTGAGGCTAGTGTGCACACATGAGAAGGGTTACTCTAACCATGGCCATTCATTTTTATAGCACAAAAGCTGTAAGGAAATTTTAAATTTCCAGTAATTGAATTTTCTGAAAGTTCAAATTTTGTCACAAGTTTCTTCCTCTACTGGTGCAGCGTTACTAAGGTAGGGTGTTCTTCAAGGGCTCCAATCTTGACCTCTTCCTGCTTTGTATCTTGGTTACAGCAATACTCCAGAGCTGGTAGACTGAATGGAGGGCCAGTGCAGCATGTCTGCAGATGGCCACAATGAGAGGACATTGGGCCATATTATGGATATCATTGGGTATCTCACTATTTCTTAAGAACATAGAAAATATCAATGGGTACCTCATTATTCATTAAGAAGATATTTTCAACTGATAATTGGAATCAAATTACAGTTTGTATTTGGTGCGCACACAACTCCTTCTGCTGAAGTTTGCAGTTTGCATTGATTGTTTGTGTCCATGTGTAATGTGTCCTGGCATTTAATATGCCGGTGTCTCAAACTGCAAAGCTCAGCAAACTCCATTTTAAACCTAGTTTTTTAGTCAATGCTAGTGATGAACGTAATCTAATTTTTAAAATTGCTGCACTGAGGTAGTATGATGGTACTAGTTGCTATCAATCAGCTTGGAAAGATAAGATGGGGGTATAAGCCAATAATTTCCCAAATGTCTTGTCCATGATTGTGGCTGGAAAGCCAGTCAAGGGGTAAGGGGTGGAATATTGATGGATGAATCACCCTGGGCTGCTCAAATGTGCTACCTAGGATCTGCCTCAGAAGTGACATTGATGGCAAACTGGGGAGGGGGTCACACTTGACATTGCAGCAGGGAAATGGTGCATGGCACATAGGCACTTGAAGGGAGAATAAAAATAAAATAAGACTGAAGGAAGGGGAACATATTTGAATTGACTGTTGGCCTTTTTAAACCCAACTGCACATGGGTAGGGGCAGTTTAAAACTTTAGAAGAAAAATGTTCAATTGTATTTTTCCATTTAAAACTTTCTAGTGTATTTTTTAAAGTTCTATCAGGGTGGGTCCAAAGCAAATATATTGTATTACCAAATTTATGATTTTATGACAAACTATGTTTAGTTTTGCCAAATATTCTAACCACTCATACTTTTGACTTTTCAAGTATTCTTCCGGGACCAAATGCTACTTCAGTCTAAGCCGTTGTGAAAGACATTCTGTGTAACAAGCTTTCCAACTCCAATTTAGGCAAAAATATTCATTTTGAAAAAAAAAGCTTATAAACTGTGTGAAATGTTAGAACCTGGACTGAATCCCAAGTAAAAGTCCTGGATTCCCTCAAGTGTAGATGAAGCATTCATTTTAATACCAAGTCACTTCTCTGTTTAAGTTGCACAAACAGAGCAGCTGAAGTGATTGTCACTTTGTTCCATTGCCAAAAACCTCATTTAAGTTTAACTAACTATTCTCTCTGCAGTTGTATTCTCTCTCTATTTGCATCCCCTTGAGTTATCCCTTCCCAAGCTATCCCTATAGTCAGGAAGATAAGGAAGGTGTTCCACATGCACCACGAGCCATCAGAAACATAGGTTTCCCTCCCTTGCCAGGACATGGGCTTGAGTGGAGAGCAAAAGGACTCCCTTAATGTTCAACTTTTCCTCTCTCCCACACATGGCCTGGTCCAGTAGAATCCGCATTATTACGAGCTGGAATTTGAAGTGAAAATGGATTTCAGGTTGAATCTCTTAATCCAGAGTTCAAGCTTACCTCAAGACCTCTATCACTGAGAAGGTCAAAGTAAACAAGTTAATGGGAACACCATCACCTCCAAGATCCCCTTCAAGTCACGCACCATCTTGACATGGACATATTTCTTCATCGTTGCTGCATCAAATTTCTGGAATTCCCTACCTAGCACCATCGAGGGAGCATGATCACCATAAGGACTGCAGCAGACCTTCTCAGGGCAACTATGGATGGGCAATAAATGTAGCCTTGTCAGCATCGCCAACATCCTGAGAGCTAATTTAAAGAACAGCGCTGTAGTATTGTGTATACATTGGCTGCCTAACTGGAATGAAAGTACTAGTGTCAAATGAAGTACTGGATTTCGAGGGGAGAGTTTGGGATTTTTGATTTAGATATATTTTGTGTATTTTTGGAATTTATTATTTGAATTTCACCCCTTTTCTCTTCATCTCTTCACACTACACACCTACTTCCATGAAGAAGATGAACAAATGGCATGTTCCCCAACCCTCCACAAGAAGAGCTGCTTGTGATGACTGTCTCTAGCATTCCCCATCCCTGGTCTCTGCTTCCCACGATGATTAGTTAACAATGGGAACTTGCCGTGTGGGGAATTGAAAGTGCGCACTCCTTTCTGAGCACTCTGTGGCACAGCCTGTTACAGCTCCAATGCTCTGTGCCACCACTCCATCTGATCCATTTGATATTTTTTTAATATGCTTTAGTATTCCCCTCCCCCCAGGTTAATCTCCTACACACAATTGGCCTCCTCAATCAGTCCACATCCTTAAAAATTCTGTCACTGCCACTCTAAGATCAACCATCTCCCCTATCGTTCAGCAGCGTGAGGAAGTAGCACTTTCCGAAAATGTCTACTCTCCTCCCTGACTTACTAGGCCTAAAAATATGCAGGACACGGTCCACTATAGGTGCGTCCTGGACAACCACCAGCCCCACACTGCCGGTTACACTGGTGCCTGGCCTGCATGCTATCCAGGTGTGGGGGAGGAGGGTGGTGGTGGTGTTGCCTGATGTTTCCCCCCCGGACCCCCAGAGATACAATTCACAGTCCTCTTTGGTCCCCTTACTAAACGGGCCGCTACTGGAATTTAAAAAAAAAATTCTCTTCTTCAGAGGTCCAGGTCCTTGCCCTGGATCCCATCCCTCGGTGGCACCCACTTGTGCCCTTCTGGAGGCTGGTAGGCCTCACCTGATTCGAACTGGCCTCTAATCATACGCCAGCTCCCGTTTGAGCAACGTCACTGGCCGTGTTAGGAGCAGGTAGAGACTCCACCCCTTATAAGGCCAAGCAAGAAATCCAAAATTAGGTTTGGACGCAGTGTATCCGAGTCCCGGCCATTTTCCGAGTCATTTTGCCGGAGCTATGGCAGGAGCCTGGCGGAACAGCTGAGGAAATTTGACCCATCTGTGCTTTTATCTGAGTTTTTGCTTTCTTAACTGAGCATAACCTAAATTGATTTGTGTGAAGGAAGTTGGATGAAAGTAATACTAAGTCACATTTGCGTTATAAACACATTACTCATGACATCCTAAAATACACTGACGTGACTTTTTTTAAAAATGGCATCAAAGAACATTCTTTTTGAAGGCTGATGCCAATTCCAAATGACTTGTAGCGTTTATTTATGATTATAAAGACCCTCTGTATGATACCGATGATAGAAGCATAGGACTGTTGTTTATAGGATTTCCTCATTAGTTTGTGAATCTATACTTACTTTATTAGAGACTGTTATATACAGCCTGTTGTGTTTTTGGCTTTCTTGAATTAACATAAGTTATTTCTACATTTTCATGTGTTAATTTTTGTCTTTTTCATGCAGTGCATCTTGGTGGTGCATACATTTTGGAAGTCCTTGTTTCAACCAGTTCTTTCCCCACTGCAATTTTTGTCCCTAATTTTTTTTAAAAAAAACAACCAGGCCTTAGTATATGAAAGATTCATGGTGAGGCAGGAATCTCAAAATAAATGTTTTGTGATTGAAAAGATTTTTTCTTATGACCGAGCTTTCAAGCAAACCGGTAATCTTCCCCGACTGTAGATTGAAAATTGATGCAATGTGCATAGTGCAATTCCCAGCTGTCATCTATTTAGACAGCATAGGACTAGAGGGCAAGGTACAAAACAACGGCATCAATATATATATATATATATACAGTCAAAAGTGCAACAGTAAATGTAACATTATGAAAAAGGAAGCTCAGGCACATTGTATTTTACTTATACAACATACTCTGGTGGTGGTCTGTGATCTTTCTGGTGCGATACTGGAATAAGGCGGCTTCATCCTGCTCTCAAAGGTTGCAGAGGCTTCGGCTGGTTAATTCCATGTCAAACCTCTAACAAAGTTGACTTTCACCTGAAGTAAAACATTTTTGTTTCCGCCCGTGTGGAGCAGACGTTTTAAAAAAAACAGCATAGAAACGGAATACTTGATGGTGAGTGATGGTTTAATGCTAGTTTGAGACAGAACTTTTAGCTCCTTGACAATGCTGCGCAGTGATTTAATGGAAGCTCCACATTACTGGCAACATCAAGTAAATAAACCAAACCAGGCAACATAACTCACAGGTTGGGCTGAGGTCATTCAACTGATGGAAGTCATTTCTCATTTACATCATATAAATAGAGGATAGATCATGGTTTGGATTTCCAGCGCTGTTGGATAAGTGTTGCATTTGGCTTTTCCAAGCAATGTATAAATTCTGTAAGTGGGCATGTGACCATGAGACTCATTTTTAATTTCTGACAGAAGGAAATTCCTTCTATTTTCTCCCCAATCTCTTGCTCGAACTGTATCCAAGAGATTAAGAAAATCTGAAGCCACTAATTAGAGAAGGGAATTGAACTGGATCACAAGACAAGGAACAAACAGAATATAGACAGGTGAGCGGAAACAGAAATAAGAAAAAGAAGGAAATAAAAGAAAGCTCTGTTTAACAAAAAACATGAAGTTTGTCTAGCACAGTGAATTTGTCCAAGGGAAGATGTGTTTTAACCAAGGGAGACTGTCGGTGCTACTGAAAGCTAAAATGAAGAATAATTAATAAAGGCCACAACTCTAAAGAATTAGGAAAATGAAGAAAGAGAAGCTATTGATTTTACCTTGAAGCTTTAGAATTAATCTAGAGATGAACTGCAGTAAAAAAAACAGAATTGATACAGAAATCTAAAGACAGATAAACACACAAGAACTACTGGACAATAGTCGGATTTAAAAACTTGTTATTATCCAATGTGTTTATTTGATGTCATAATTTGTCAAATAACATTTCTGTATTTTGCATAGTCTAACTATGAGTGTATGAGCATACTCCACTATAATGTGCTGTTAAGCTTGATCAGGTTTCACATCCAAGCCTGTACATGGTATTTATTCCACCATAAAGACTGTTTCAGTCACTCGTATAGCAGTTACTTTCAGACAAAAACGTAATACCCAATGTATTTATCAGTGTCCATATTTTCAATGCTGCTGATTGCAGTCTTTTATTTCTTGCGAACATTTCTTAACTATATCACATTAGATTGTTTCATCATTATTCTGACTACTACAATCCATTGTTAACGGGCGACAGTTTTCTTTTAATCTGGTTCCTTAAGCACAACAACAACTTGCATTTGTATAGCACCTTTTAACGAAGGAAAACGTCCCAAAGCACTTCACAGGAGTGTAATCAGACAAAAATTGACAGCGAGCCAAAGAAGGAGATATTAGGAGGGGTGACTAAAAGCTTGTTCAAAGAGGTAGGTTTTAAGGAGGGTCTTAAAGGAGGAGAGGTGGAGAAGCAGAGAGGATTTGGGAGGGAATTCCAAAGCATAGGGCCTGGACAGTTAGGCAGCAGTCCAGGCCCAGGGGTGCAACACCATCATAAAGGGCCCTGTGGAATTTAGGAGCCATTGTGTATACATTTTTCAGAGGCAGCTACTTTTTTGAAAAATTAATAAAATATTATTCCAAATGGCAGCTGATATCTCTTATGTTGACCAATAAGTTGAAAGAGCTTTAGATTACATTTAAGACAGAATTAAACTGTTTTGTTGATTAAATCATATTGTATTTATACAGCAATGCCAATTTGTTGCAATAAGGCTGAATGAATTTTCTCTTCATTTCATGAATTTTCTTTATCTTGAAAATCCTAGTCAGCACTCAACTTAGTCTAAATCAGTGAGTGAGCAGTTGACCACTGAGTGTTGTAGAAAGGACCAAAGTGTTATGGCTCAAAATGGAATGTTATTTCTTACCAGAGTGACAGCTGATTAACCTCATCATAGAGAAGGATAATAATAGCAGATTAAAATAACATAATACGGCTGTGGTTGGAACAGGGCTCTAATCTGGACCTGGTATTGTCCTGCATTCTGATGCCTTCATTATCTGATGTGTTGCAATGTAACAATGGTTATAGCATAGCAATGTGCCTCCCTTTTCTACATGCTCTCTGTTCTCATTCTTCAACTCTACAATTTGTGCTTGTATAAATGATGTAGCTATATATAGGTTACAGTGATGTGTGGTGAGTATTAAATACCTTTCAAACAATGCCTTGTGAAAGTGGAGATGTTGGTTGCTGCTTTCTTTCACTTTTGACCACAAGCGGTGCACTCAATTTTTGTTGCTCATCTCTTCTGTCTTTCTCGCAAGTATAACCAACAGGAAACATTCACTTTATAATTAGCAGCCGTTTAAGGCCGTTAAAAATGTTTTATAACACCTAAGCAGGAGAGACTGCCAAGTGTGACGAGGGCGTCCAATTTACTGCGGCTTTAGGATGATGACCTTGGAGACTAACAATCAGTGTCCCCCTTGAAACATAGCCAGGGATAATTAAATCAATAAGCATCCCAGATCTGTTTTGAACAATTGTAAACAATTTTACAACACCAAGTTATAGTCCAGCAATTTTATTTTAAATTCACAAGCTTTCGGAGGCTTCCTCCTTCGTCAGGTGAACGATCGTTCACCTGACGAAGGAGGAAGCCTCCGAAAGCTTGTGAATTTAAAATAAAATTGCTGGACTATAACTTGGTGTTGTAAAATTGTTTACAATTGTCAACCCCAGTCCATCACCGGCATCTCCACATCATGTTTTGAACAAGGTGATAAGCACCATAGCCAGGAAGACAATGCTCTTAGACCAGTGGAGCGTAACTTATTTGACCTTAGGGTCAAAATTAATCCTCTTTGATTGATAGACAGAGAGCCGAACACAACACATGATACATTTTGCTTAAGCTCATATTTTTGGTCCAAAAATGACAAAAGTTCTATTTCAATAACACTACATTAAAGGGGTGACATCACCGTGGTAACGGGCCTAAAAGGCTAGTTTGCTACGTTTATACATAAAGCAGGGCGCAATGGCGCAATCAATAATTACACCGCTTTGTTACCATGATTTCTGCTGCTACAAATGTATGTTATAAAAGTTTGAGCCACAGCAGATTTACCACCAAGGTCAACATGGATGGGTAACAATGGAACATTTGGAGCCGATGACTTCAGGAACTGTTTCAACAAGACAAGACCCAAACACTTCTTTTCTCTCTAATTTGGTCAAACATACCAACCAACAGGTTGGACCATCTAACATTTTCCCATATACAAAATCTAGCCTGTAATCATCCCAGCAAAGCTTCCCATTCCACAGGAAGGTTTATAAATTTTAAATTGATTTGTAGTATTCACTGATATCGGCTGCTTAAAATGTCCCATGACAGCCTGCCATTCATTGCTTTGTCAGTGAAACGTTGTTATTGACAATCGACACAATCCAATTTAATCATTTATCTTCCTATCAATTTGTTTGCTGCTTTACATTAAATGTGTCACACTTTTAACATTCCATTAATTTTAAATATTTTTCCAAATTGGAACCAATCACAATACAGGCAGAGTTATTGAAATTAACAAGAATCCCCTGTATTTCTTCCCACTCCTATTTTTATGTTGGAAAGGCCAAAAATAGGAACTTGCTTTTTGGGGAATTACATGTGTGAACCCATCCCCTGCCTGTCTATGTTAGGCCACAGCAGTGTCTAAAGTTTGAAAGGATCCCAATACTGTTTTGCAGTGGTGCAGTGTATCATAGTCACAAGCGCAATGCACTTTCAGCAGGTTTCACATTCAAAGCAGTGATAGACTGCGATTTTGAGTTTTGAAAAACCAATTAATCAAGAAGACCAAAATCAGCCAGATAACATTGATAATGGCAACAAATAAAACAACATGCCAGTATCTCACTGAGGCTAGCTGACTGATACCTTGCTTATTAAGCAGCTAAAGGGCCTAAATTGCTTATGATACAGCCAGTCAAGTGTCCTACTGGGTGCTAGAGATATGTGCTGACTTTGCTGTTACTCTACAGCCAATGACTTCAATTTACAGTATCCCTTTCTGTAATGTAATAGTAGTTAAACATGTTGCCTTACAATCTACAGGCTTTTGAAACTCAACCTCTACTTCTTGGCTTCAACTTTGCTTGTAATCTTTTCAACCTTGGTGGTGCACTCAATCCAAAAAAAATGTTCATTTGATAAATCGCTGCATCGTGCTTCCACAAGAGGATTGAATTTTATTTTGCAGGATTATGTGAAATTATTTTGAGAGATTCGGATATCGTTTTTTTTTCGGGAAAATAAGTTTCCAAAAGGAATACTGTGCAGACCACTTGTAAACTGATACTGACTCATCACATCAATGAAAAGCACCATGGACCATGTGCTTTAATGGCCAATCCAAGGGAGTAAAAGAAGTCACTGCTTAGAAATGTAACAGACCACATAAATTACACTTTGAACTGATTCTATCTGCCTTTGGGGAGTTTGGCTTCTCGTGAAGAGGTCACATACACAGTGGTGTATCGTATTCTGATTTTCAAGCAGACATTATTAATGTCTTGAACAGTGACATCTGCATTGTGTTCTGTCACTGATGCAGTGAAATTGATATAGCATATCCAGAAAGGTTGCACCAGAGAGCACACAATATGTTGTAAATATAACATTATGCTGGTGGTATGCAAAGAATTATGGTCTTTAATGAATGGATTTATGTATGCTCAGATCTACAAGGTTAATTACAGCAATAGCTTTTGATGCATTGTCTCTTTCATTTTGATTGGTTAAATGTGCCATTCTTGCTATCATCCTTCCCACCTGCAATGATTATTGGGAGAGGGAGGGAAATTTTCAGGTTTGTTTAGACTTTGATTACAGAAGAGTTATAGTTGTGGTCTTTGTGAAGCATAAAACTGAAGCTGCACCATGACCAGCAAGAATAAAGTGTGCACATACCATCAATGGATTGTTAGGGATTCAATGTATGCTTATCATTAAACCACCATAGAATATGGACATAGCCGCAGACCCCAAACCAGTCCACCACAGGTCTGATCTACACTGACTACTTGATCAAAGAATCTGGATTCATAAACTTGAAAGAAGGAACTGGTGAAAAATGTTTTCCCCTCTCTTTGAATGTAACTTTAATGTGGAACTAGCACTCCCAGGGCTTGAATTTCTTCTTTGCAGCGGGGTAGTGGTCGAGAGCTAGGTCTACAAAGGTAAGTGTTTGGGGCTGAATTGGAGGGAGAAGCCACTTTTAGGACTTTGGGTTTTCTGGGCCTTCTCGCTGCTACCCGAGGGACTACTGCCAGGTGTAGCCTGGTGGTCCCAGGGAGCAGCAGTAATGGGGGAGAATGGTAGGAAAATCTGTTGGGAACCCAAGCCCTGCCTCCTCACCCACATTTGCATGCGGCAGGCAGGAAAGGGGTGGCCAGTCATGGTCCCAGGGGAGGGAAATTAAAGTTGGGGTCAGGAAGCAGCGGTACCCCTTGCTGCCCGATTTAGCTCTGTTTTAGGCAGGAGTGCAGAGGAAAATTCAGCCTCTACTGTCTTCCCAAATTTAAAGTACCATTTCCCATGCATTTCAGTGGAGCACAAGGATATACTTGAAACAACTCTGCATTTCTAACAGCTTAGAGTGGAAGGTTAGGTATATAAAATATGAAATGGTATTGGTAAGGTAAATTCGGAATATCACTTTAAAGTAAAGGCCTAGTTGGACTGCAGACATAAATTTAAATATGAAAAATAAATTTAGAACAGATGGCTAGAAAGAAATTCTTTGCAGTAGCCTACCAGTTTATGGTACTGGACTAGCAACCCAGTGGTCAAATCTCACCATAGGAAGTTATGAAATTGAATTCAATGGGCTCGATATTAGGAGGGAGGCGGGTTGGCAGCGGGGGGTCGACTGGACGCGTGGGTAACGCGCCCAGTGAATTCGGGGTGCTCTGCACGCGATCGCAACCTAATTGAAGCCACTTACCTTGGCTTCCGGGTTTTGCGCTGGAAAGCTGCGCAGTGGGCGGACTGCACACCCGCATCATAGGCTGTCAGCTGGAGGAGCCCTATTTAAAGGGGCAGTCCTCCACTGACTGATGCTGCAGAAAGGAGCCAAAATTACAGCATGGAGCAGCCCAGGGGGAAGGCTGCTCCCAGGTTTAATGATGCCTCACTCCAGGTCTTACTGGATGGAGTGAGGAGGAGGGGGAGGACAGAGATCTTCTCCCTGGCGGACGGGAGGAAGTGGCCTGCCTCTGCCACTATGAAGGCCTGGCTTGAGGTGGCAGAGGAGGTCACCAGCACCACCAACATATCACGCATCTGCATACAGTGCAGGAAGTGCTTCAATGACCTAAGTAGGTCAGCCGAAGTGAGTACACTTACTCATTCCCCAACACTCCGTCTGCCACATCACCGCCCCCACCCCACATCTCCTTCTGCACTGCCAACACTACTCTATCACATCACTCCTCACACCCACTCAAAGCTCATCCTCATTTTACCTGCACTTACTCATCTCGCCAGTACTCATCCCACCACTACCACTCAACCCAATCCTCATACAATCTCATGGCTCTATCTCATACTCACCCTCTCATGCATCTCTTTCACAGTCAGCCTCACCCAACCTGTCACTACCTGTGCTGCAGTCACAGGGCATGCATCACATATGTGTAGTAGGAAGCGTAAGGCAAACATGTCGCGAGCATGAAGGGGATGCACAAGGGTGTTTGAGGGTTTGTCATGGTTTTTATTTATATTTGATTTCTGATCAACTCACATGCATATTATATTGTCATCACTACTGCCACGTCTTTGCAAATCTTGTCTGGTTTGTGCAATAATGCTCTTTCCTGAGGAGACCCGCAACTGATGCCACCCATTGTGTCACTGCAGAGTGGGTGTAGGTGTATTTGCAGGGCTCTTTTGTGCAGACGACTGAGAGACGTCGGCGATGTCCCCGGTGGCACCCTGGAAGGATGCGGAGGAGAAGTCGTTGAGGGCAGTGGTGACTTTGACAGTGACAGGTAAGAAGATGGTGCTTGGGCCAGCCGGGAGCAGCTCGGCATGAAGGAGGCTGCAGATGTCCACGACTACATGTTGAGTGACTCCGAGCCTCCATGTGCACTGCTGCTCAGAGAGGTCCAGGAAGCTGAGCCTCGGTCTGTCGACCCTGTGGCGAGGGTAGTGCCCTCTCCGATGCATCTCTCTTTGCAGTTGCCCTTCCTCCTGCTGTTCAGGTGGATGTGTCACAGCACTGTGTTGTGGAGCTCCACGTGTCAGAGGTGGACGGCGTGGCCGGCGAGGTTGGTGATGCTGTTCGCCCTCCGAGGAGGTCATGACTGCAGCTACGGCGGCCCCCATCCGGAAGATGTACATTTGAGGGGGTCCGCAAGGTAGGTAAATATGTCTGCACACCAGGGTTGAGGTTCCAAGTTGGTGAATTTTATTGTTAGGAGGAGGGTGGTGCAGGCCAAACTTTGTCCAAAGTGACAGAGTGGTCTCCTGCAATGAGTGAGGGTCTCCCCTGCCACCTGTCAAATGGACCTTTGCAGCTGCCACAGGCTGGTGGCTGCAACACGTCCATTTCAACTGGGAGCGCTTCCCCCAGTCCGGGAAACACGCTCAGTTTGGATGAAAATCCCACCCCTCCTAAAATATCATGTCAATCAGGTCTGCTAACGACCTGAACTATCAAATTAATTGCCTTAAGTGGGATCCCGCCAGCTTTAATTACCAGTGGGAGTCCCACATGCGGGGGCTGTGCGCGCATCTAAGCTGGAGCCGGGCTCCGGACCCGCCCCGGGAATCCCCGATTTTCGGAGCCGCCCCCGCCATGAACCCGCCGGCTCGGATGTCCAAAAATCGAGCCCAATAAATCTGGTAATTGTTGGGTTAGCACCAAAAAATGACCATGAAAGTTGCCGTTTTGTTGTATTCACTAATGTCCTTCAGGGAAAGGAATCTGCCGCCTTTTCCCAGTCTACCCTACATGTGACTCCAGTCTCGTATTAAATGGTTGACTTTTAATGCCCTCAGGGCATCTAGAGATGGACAAAAATACTGGCCGTGCTGGTATTGCCCACATACCAAAAAACAAATTATTAAAAAGCTCAAGAGATGATAAATGTTTGAAATAATCTGCCAGATACAGTGATAGAGTCAAAGACCTAGGGGTATTCAATATGAGGATTGTAGGCTCATTGAGTTGGAGTACGAGTTTAGAATGAGCTTCAATGGATCAAATGATCTTTTCTTATCTGCCATGATTCTTATGTTTATATATATATATATATATACTGACTCCAGCCAGTAAAAACTGCTGAGTCCTGAATTATTGCAAGCCAGCTAATGCATATCTCCTCCTGTACTGTTAATTGCCATGAAATACCTACAGAATCAACATAAAAAACCATTCTGCATATTCTCATGTGTGCACATTGCATATATACACAAGCAGAGATTTTTTTTACAGAAGCAATACGAGGGTTCACTCAATCTGCTTGCCCAGTACAAGTAGGGCCCATTCACCAAATCCAGCCATGTGGATTCATAGAATCATAGAATGGTTACAGAGCAGAAGGAAGCCATTCAGCCCATCGAGCCCGTGCCGACTCTTTGTAAGAGCAACCCAGTTAGACCCATTCCCCCGCTCTTTCCTCGCAGCCCTGCAAATTTTTTACCTTCAAGTATTTATCCAATTCCTTTTTGAAAGCCACGATTGAATCTGCTTCCACTGCCCTTTCAGGCAGCACATTGCAGATCATAACTACTTGCTGCATAAAAAAAGTTTTCCCTCATGTCGCCTTTGGTTAGCCAATCACCTTAAATCTGTGTCCTCATGTGCTAATTTAAGATTAGCGCAGTGCTCTAATTATTAATAAGATTTTTTTTTTAACCATTATACCACCAGGCCACTGACAGCTGCTCAGAACCTTTCTATTAATATACCCCTGGCCAGCTGTCAGTGTGAATGAGTGCATCGATAATTGAAACTATAACTGCATCCACGCTTCAGCTACACAGATGAAATTCGATGAACTGATGGCAAAGACTGAAAGAAAGTCAAGGTCAAATTTGAAAGAATTTGTGCTCCCATAAACATTAAAATAAAATCTTTAAATGTTAATAATTTACTTACAAGCAATGTGGAATCTACCTAATTCAACCCAACTTTAACAGTCCTAGCTCATTCAAAAGGGAACATTGATATTATCAGTTTAGCAACAAGGTTTTGGTCTAATTTACATTGGTCCTGCCCTCTACTGTATCTCAGTGGCACGATTTGCAAGGTACTGTGGCAGAGCGTCTAATGGCGTCTGCCGTTAGTTAGACTTGCCCATGCACGTTTAGGTTTCTTAAAATGTTTGCGTGGCAAGTTGCTGAAAGTGTGAGCTGATAATGTTACAGCGAGGGAAACAGGGCATCTGGGACCTGAGTGAACAGGGCAAGTAACTGTGTATCTCCTTAACCAATCAGATTGAAGGATTGTGAAACTAATGCCACAAGGACTGAGAAGGAAGTGTAAATTAAAGTGGGTGATTTCAATGTCAAATCAGTAACAGAAAGAGAAATAAAGAGAGGGGAAAAAAGATTGGATTGAGAGAGAGAGAAAAAAAAGAGACAGAAAGGAAAAGTGAAATAACATTTTTAATTTAAATTGTGACATTTTTAAAATCTCCAATAACAATTAAAACCTGGAGGAATGAGACTCCACACTTATAATAGTTAATTTTCAGTGCCACGGAGGTTGACTGGCACGTTAAAAGGGTACTTAGACTGAAATGGGAGACTAAACTTTCTGTGGAGAGTTTAGTGTGTACCTACCACACAAATACCGGAAATTCACGCCATTCAACCATTTCAATGGTGAAGCGGACGGCAAGATGCTGTTTTTGCGAAGCTAATGGCGGAGTGGAGCATCTCGGATAGCAACTTTTGGATTTCCGTGTTTAACCGTGCATCTGCCTTGCCTGAAGTTGCTGTAGCATTTGTGCATAAATAACGGCGAGCGCCATTAGCCTGACCGTTATTTTGACAGCAAATTATGGCCCATAATCTTGTGACTAATTTACTGTTAATTTGCTTTAGCAATCTTAACTTGTCATAGGTTGTGACTGTTACAACTTGGGCTCTCTCCCAACACTTTTAAACCATTTCCCTGGCAAAATGGCAACATTTTATATGAATGGAAATTGGCTTGTCAAGAGTGGGATAGTGTGCTGGGGGTCTAACAGTCACCCTTTAATGATGGTATAATGCACTGAGACCATGTGGGATGCCCACAAAGTTTGCTCAACTGAAAGGTGGTAAATATAATACTGTCAGACTAATCAGACTATTGCAATCAGCCTGAAACTAATAATCAGATTTATTTACAAGTAAGAAATTACACAGAAGCTTTAGAATACAGCAAGGAGCTCAAAGTATAACACAGTACATAAACTGTTTCAAAAAAATGATCTGAGATGTAGTAATTCTTTTTAGTAGCTTTTGACTAAATCTCTGATGAAACTCTTAACTATTTCACATGGAATAGACAGTGCAAAGCAGGGAACTGAGGGTCTCAGTGCTGGTGCTGGCACCCATTATATGTTTATCTTTACTTTAGCGTTGAAGATCAAACAGATTCTGCTCATTTGTCACGCAATTAAGATATTAACCATTTCCAATACTTAAGTAGTCATGATGTGGAGATGCCGGTGATGGACTGGGGTTGACAATTGTAAACAATTTTACAACACCAAGTTATAGTCCAGCAATTTTATTTTAAATTCACAAGCTTTCGGAGGCTTCCTCCTTCGTCAGGTGATCGTTCACCTGACGAAGGAGGAAGCCTCCGAAAGCTTGTGAATTTAAAATAAAATTGCTGGACTATAACTTGGTGTTGTAAAATTGTTTACAATACTTAAGTAGACAAAGTGTGAACAGCAGTCTCCTGACCACCTGATGTGCTGTTTGTTTATGCTGTCCTACTACAACAGTAACCAACTTAATGTCTGCAAATAAAATCACCATTGTCTTTCCAGGGATCACTAATTCATTCATTCCCTTAGAACAAAGCTACGTTATCCTGGTCGATTTACATAGAAAACAACAACCGCTCTCACATAGACAGCTGGTCTCTCAGTTTTATGTATTGTCTCCTGGTCACAAACTCAAAAATACTCTCTTAAAGATACAGCAAACCTGAGCCATTTATTTGAATTTGCAGTATTCTGGCCAACCAAAATCATATAAAAGCTGTAATAGAGAAACCTTCCCTGTATAACATGATGAAACCTCTGTCACATGGACAATGCAAACATCTTTATTCAAGACCAGGGGGGTAATTTTAGCCCGGAGCCGGGAAGGGGATTGGGGCTGGGGGGGGGGGGGGGGGAGGGGGGGTTCGAATTCCAGGGAAACCTGGAAGTACGGGTTTCTCGGACATCCTTACGATTTTGACATAAGGATGGTTTTTTTCTTTTTTTTGTCGGTTTGCCGTCTGACTGGCCGGCCTGATCGTCGGACAGGAGCAGAGCTAGGAAGAGGACGTGAGAAGGTAAGTCTTCAGGTAAGCCTTTCATTGTATGGATGGGGGGAGGCATGGGGGCCACGGGTGATATGGGAGCATGAAGGGCACCATGGGCATGGGGGCACCGATGGGCATGGGGGTCACGGGGGGTGGGGGGAGTCAGTCATCAGAGGAGTCAGTCATGGGGGGGGACTCAGGGGTTAGTCGTCGGGGGGATCGGGGGTCAGTCATGGGGGGAGGAGATCGGGGGTCAGTCAACGGAGGGGTTCGGGGGTCATCGCCTAGGTCCGCAATCGTTGGGGAGGGATCGGGGGTAAGTCACGGGGGGGGGGGGGGGTGGGGGCGGAGATTGGGGGTCAGTCACCGGGGGGGATCGGGGATCATCACGGGGGTCTGGGATTGTTGGGGGGGGATCTGAGATTGTGGGGGGGGGGTCCGCGATCGTGGGTGGTCGCTGCAGGTAGGTTTGTTGGACCTGGGGGAAGCACTCTTGCTCCTCCAGACCCACAGGCAGCGCCAGAAAGGCACTTACCTGCACTTTCAGGCCTTCTCGCCTCCTTTCACATGGTGTGAAGGACAAGGCTCGGGAATCCCCGCCCCCAGGGGTTGAAATCGAAAAACCTTTGAAAATGGAGGCCCGGAGCCTCCTTGAATGGTTTTAGTGACCAACCCGCCTCCTGGGTGCGGGCCCCTCATCCCGCCCCGGTGAAAAACAGAATTGGGCGGGTTGGAGGCAGGTTGGGGGCGGGTCTGAAATTGCTGTGATTTTCAATAACCCCCCCAGCCCCCCAGCCTACCCGTTTTTCAAAGTTAAAATTCTGCCCTAGCAGTCAAACTGGCTGACAGGTGTGATATAATATATTATCAATTGCCAAAATTAATGTTCATCTGAATAATAACAGATATCAATTGAAAGAAACAAAACAGGAAATGAGTTTCAAAAGGTTAATGCACATTGAAAAATAAGTGCAGTTAGTTGAGAGGAGGTGAGGTCAACATGGTAAGCCTTGGGAAATTTTATTACGTTAAAAGATGCTATATATATGCACGTTGCTGTTGGGTATTTGCGATGGACTGGCCAGGGTGCGGGAAGTAATGTATTTGAGATGATGTCAGGTAATAATAGTGGGTATGTGTAACCTATCAGGGGGAACAGGAGGAGACGGAGATTGCAACTGTTAGCTCCATGAGATTATAAAAGTGAACTTTGCTCTTGTAATTAACAAAAGAATGCTTGATTTCTTCATAATTAACAACCTGCTGATGAAATCAGGGTGATGTGTAATTTCTGAGCATCCACTTAGGGGGTTGTTAATTACATAGAAAATTAAGCATTCTCCCATTCCTCCAAAGAGGAATTTCACCCCACATGACAAAAACCCACCAAAGCATTACAAAGAGCCTAGGTAAAGTATGGTAAAGAATTTCTGGAAACTAGGATTACACATGCAAAACAACCTATTCTTTTTTTTCTGATATCCTTGACCTTAGATTTGATCCTTGTTTGCCTCTTCACCACCAGTGCTAAAATGGCATTAAAGTTCTTACTGTCTCTTTGAAGTTTTTATGAGTTGCACATTGTTGAAAACATGCTTAATATACATGTTCCACATAGAGAGGAGTCCCTTCGAGATCTAAAATCTAAAATTGGCAGATTTACACCATGTTATGATAGTTTTGCCAACCTTCATTTTGTTGACCTGCAGCAGCATGGTACAACAAACACATTGAAAAGACAGAACTTACAAATTATTGAAACAATTAGTCATAAATTGTTATCAGCTTCAGCAATGAAATGTTTAAATTAGTAAGATTGAAACCACAACCCTCGTAAGTCATGTGGCAGCCATTGCTTGTGTCAGGTATTCTTTACATCTCTGTTGAGAACATTTTAAGCCAGTATTTACAGCCACTGAGTAAACCTTGGCCTAGTCTTTTGGATCTAGTTAATTAAACAATTCCTGCAGGACTAATATAAACCTGCTTATCGCTTGTAGCCATCTTGTATTTGGTCCATTCATCTGGTTAGTGGTTAAAGAAAAGATACAATTTCTACCACTCATCTTTAAATTCTGGTCTGGATGAAGATCATCTATCTTACCTGTCACAAGGCTGTTAAGCACTCCAAGAATGCATTAAAATACTGCTAACAGACTTTAACATTAAAAGAGACGATACCAGATCAAATGGATTTTCAAACACTGCAATCTTGCTTGTACACAAGTGATGCAATCCACTCTACATAGCCCTTCAGCCTCTTTTCTGCAGGTCACAACTTTAGTCTACACATATCTTTAATATGCTTTATCATCATATTCTTGGGTCATGATCTCTAGAATCAAACAGAACGTTATTTTGTTTATTGCTGCACACCTCAAAATGAGGGAATGTTTTTCCATTTTGAGCACCTTTTGTTTATTCATTCATGGGATGTGGGAGTCACTGGCAAGGCCAGCATTTATTACCCATCCCAAATTGCCCTTGAAAAGGTGGTGGTGAGCCGCCATCTTGAACTGCTGCAGTCCGTGTGGTGAAGGTTCTCCCACAGTGCTGTTAGGAAGGGAGTTCCAAGATTTTGACCCAGCGACGATGAAGGAACGGCAATATATTTCCAAGTCAGGATTGTGTGTGACTTGGAGGGGAACGTGCAGGTGGTGGAGGAAGTGAATGTTTAAGGTGGTGGATGGGGTGCCAATCAAGTGGGCTGCTTTGTCCTGGATGGTGTCGAGCTATTTGAGTGTTGTTGGAGCTGCACTCATCCAGGCAAGTGGAGAGTATTCCATCACACTCCTGACTTGTGCCTTGTATATGGTGGAAAGGCTTTGGTGAGTCACTCGCCACAGAATACCCAGCCACAGAATTTATGTGGCTGGTTCAGTTAAGTTTCTGGTCAATGGTGACCCCCAAGATGTTGATGGTGAGGGATTCGACGATGGTAATACCGTTGAACGTCAAGGGGAGGTGGTTAGACTCTCTCGTGTTGGAGATGGTCCTTTTCTGGCGCGAATGTTACTTGCCACTTATGAGCCCAAGCCTGGATGTTGTCCAGGTCTTGCTGCATGTGGGCACGGACTGCTTCATTATCTGAGGGGTCGCAAATGGAACTGAACACTGTGCAATCATCAGCGAAGGTGTTGGCCTCATATATTCCCAGGTAAGGTAAGGTATAGCAATGCCCAGATTCAGGTTAAAGCTCCCTCTGCACTGGCCTAGCAAAATACTTTAAACACAGCCTCAGCGAGGGCTAAAAGCATAACCCTGCTTGGGAAGTGGGCATTGATTTGCATTATCCTGTGTTGCTGTTCACTGATTACCTGCACAGTGATGAAGAGGAACTTGTTGCAGTTCAGGAAGGCCATAGGATTGTGTGTAGGGGCCTAGATGGCCATATGGGTAACATCAATAATGTAAGGACGGGATATGACGCTCAACAGTTCCGACGGGCCACAGCGAAAAATTGCATAGACCTCCTCAGAAGACAAACACGGGACACAACCAACAGAGTACCCTTCGTCGTCCAGTATTTCCCCGGAGCGGAGAAACTACGCCATGTTCTTCGCCGCCTTCAACATGTCATCGATGACGATGAACACCTCGCTATGGCCATCCCCACACCTCCACTACTCGCCTTCAAACAGCCACCCAACCTCAAACAGACCATAGTTCGCAGCAAATTACCCAGCTTTCAGGAGAACAGCGTCCACGACACCACACAACCCTGCCACGGTAACCTCTGCAAGACATGCCAGATCATCGACACAGATACCACCATCACACGAGAAGACACCACCCACCAGGTACATGGTTCATACTCCTGTGACTCGGCCAATGTTGTCTACCTCATACGTTGCAGGAAAGGATGCCCCGGAGCATGGTACATCGACGAGACCATGCAGACACTGCGACAACGGATGAACGGACACCGCGCAACAATCGCCAGACAGTAGGGTTCCCTCCCAGTCGGGGAACACTTCAGCAGTCAAGGACATTCAGCCTCCGATCTTCGGGTAAGCGTTCTCCAAGGCGGCCTTCGAGACACACGACAACGCAAAATCGTCGAGCAGAAATTGATAGCCAAGTTCCGCTCCAATGAGGACGGCCTCAACCGGGATCTTGGGTTCATGTCACGCTACACGTAACCCCACCTGACGTAGAGTCATCCAGACTCAAGTCGTAGTTGGCTTGTTCTCCATACACAGGTGCGGCCGGACCTACTGCGATTTCCAGCGAAAAAAAGTTATCTGTTTTTAATACAACTGGTCATTCTCTCTCTCTCTCTCTCTCTCTCTGTCTTTCTGATTTGACCCCTTGTGACCCCACCTCAGTATTCTTGGATGTAATGTTTCCCTGACTAACCTGTCTGAACACCATTCACTCCTTTGATTGCTGTGATTATCTCTCTGCTGAGGTGTGATAAAGGGCAGTTAGAAAGATTATTTGTAATCACCAGGCATTGTTCTCTGACTATATATGCTGTGCCTTTATGCAACTCTTCACTCACCTGACAAAGGAGCAAAGCTCCGAAAGCTTGTGATTTCAAATAAAGCTGTTGGACTATAACCTGGTGTCGTGCGACTCCTTACAGTTACCCTTGGTGTAAGTGTAAACAAGTAAACAGATGTTATTGCGGAGACTCGTAGAATGAAGATTTACCAGAGGTAGTTGGACAGACACTGCTGTCCCACATCCCTAGTACTATTCTAGCAAATCTCCTCTGCACCCTCTCTAAGGCCTTGACATCCTTCAAAAAAAAACACTGAAAGTTTCAGCTCTCACAAACCCAAATTTAAAGTCTACTTTCATATATAATCCAAATGAAATACAGCTGTCCTCCTTTAAAATGGTCTTCCATTTAGCTCAGAATGTGCCTCACCATCATTGCCCACTTTATAGAGGCAAATTGAGTGCACAGTGAATTCCCAGCGAGAAAATTGGAGAATCACACCAGCACTCTTTTCCAGCTCATTATATTAGCATTACATTATCATTTTCATAGAATCTGATTCATAGAGCCATACAGCACAGAAAGAGGAGATTCGGCCCATCGTGCCTGTGCCAGCTCTTTGAAAGAGCTATCCAATTAGTCCCCCTCCCCTGCTCTTTCCCCAAAGCCCTGCAAATTTTTCCTTTTCTGGTTTATATCCAATTCCCGTTTGAAAGTTACTTTTGAATTTGCTTCCACCACCCTCTCAAGCAATGCATTCCAGATCATAACAACTCGCTGCATAAAAACATTTCTCATCTCCCCTCTGCTTCTTTTGCCAATTATCTTAAATCTGTGTCCTCTGGTTTCTTCTTATTTACTCTATCAAAACCTCATATCATTTTGAACACCTCTATTAAATCTCCCCTTAACATTCTCTGCTCTAAGGAGATCAATCCCAGCTTCTCTAGTCTCTTTGCATTACTGAAGTCCCTCATCCCTGGTATGATTCTGGTAAATCTCCCATGCACCCTCTCCAAGGCCTTGACGTCCTTTCTAAGGTGTGGTGCCCAGAATTGGATACAATACTCCAGCTGAGGCCTAATCAGTGATTTATAAAAACTTAGGATAACAACAATAACTTGCATTTATCTGGCTTTTTTAGTAAAACGTCCCAACGATTATCAAATAAAATTTGACACCAAGCCACATAAGAAGATATTAGAACAGGTGTCCAAAAGCTTGGTCAAAGAGGCAGGTTTTAAGGAGCATCTTAAAGGAGGAGAGCGAGGTAGAGAGGCAGAGAGGTATAGGGAAGGAATTCCTGAGCTTAGGGCCTTAGCAGTGATAACTTCCTTGAAATGAAACTATTGCATGTCTTATATAAGAGCACCAGGTCAGCTGGAAGATAACATGCGAAGTGTGAGGGTGTTCCATCCCCCGAATTCCTGGCCGCTGATCACCTGCTCCATTCCGCCTCCACTGCCCATGGCCATGGTGTCCAGGAGAGAAATTTGTTCCAAAACAAATGCTCACATTTAATTTACTAACAATGTTGTTAATCTGATCATTTTATATCTGACTGGTCAGATTACCAAAATGACGCAGTTTATGTGACAGGTCTAAGGGCAGCTTTGCTCTGTAGATAAACTCATTTGTGTTGATCAGTCAGGGGGGGCAACAAACTCTGGCCAAACCACTTGAGTCTTAATCAGCTCTTCAACAAAATAATGGACTTGCAATCATCACACAGGATCTGAATAGAAAGAGGAAGAAAAGAATGGATCCCAGTTACGGCTTCCAGGAATTTAAGAGAACCGCATTTGGCTAAAACAAAGGACTATAGAAAAAGTCTGTCCCTACCATGAATGAATAATGAAGCTGTGAATAGAAATCTCCAAGGAGTCAGCGGGAACTGGATTAAAGAAGGAGGCATAAATGTTTCAAAAAGAAATACCTGCTTTGTTGGAGGAACTCTTGGAGAGGTTTATATTTCCAGTTTAATTGCACCTACAAAGGAAGCAGTTCTGCTATACAAGATTGTGAAAAAAAAAGTCCTCAGTGATGTTATGCAGGGCCAGGTCTGGCTTTTATCATGAAAAAAAACTGGCTTTCAATTTTAAAATAGGTTAATTCTAGAGCAATAGAAAAGAAATCATTCAATGAGTTGAAGTTGTACACAATTTCTGATTGTTAAACTTGTTTCTTAGCCACTTTCAGTTAAGGTGATCTGTATAGTTTGTTCCTTAATGATGAATGGAAACACAAAACTGATAGCAAGAAAATGGGAAATGGTTTGTGCTCCACTGTGCTCTACCATTCTTGTAAATGTATTGCAATTCCATTCATAATAAAAGAGGCCAGTAAATATTCCACTTTTTCATTTTAGGAATCTTGGGTAATTACTTATCCCAGACTATTTAAAACAAATATTTGATTTTTTTTTTCAATAACTGAACGAAACAAGGCAATTTTTCACCAAACACAACATGGTGTATATCATTCTTTCCAGCCCGATTTCCTCTACAATAATTCCATGTGAGATCTTGGTAGGGTGGTAAATAGCGAGGAGGATAGCCTCAGTCTGCAGGACGATATAGATGGGTTGGTCAGATGGGCGGAACAGTGGCAAATGGAATTTAACCCAGAAAAGTGCGAGGTGATGCACTTTGGAGGGACTAACCAGGCAAGGGAATACACAATGAATGGGAGGACCCTCGGCAAGACAGAGGGTCAGAGGGATCTTGGTGTGCAAGTTCACAGATCCCTGAAGGCGGCGGAACAGGTAGATAAGGTGGTAAAGAAGGCATATGGGATACTTGCCTTTATTAGCCGAGGCATAGAATATAAGAGCAAGGAGGTTATGATGGAGCTGTATAAAACACTGGTTAGGCCACAGCTGGAGTACTGTGTGCAGTTCTGGTCGCCACACTACAGGAAGGATGTGATCGCTTTGGAGAGGGTGCAGAGGAGATTCACCAGGATGTTACCAGGGCTGGAGCGCTTCAGCTATGAAGAGAGACTGGGAAGATTGGGTTTGTTTTCCTTGGAGCAGAGGAGGCTGAGGGGGGACATGATTGAGGTGTACAAAATTATGAGGGGCACAGATAGGATGGATACTGAGGAGCTTTTTCCCTTCGTTGAGGGTACTATAACAAGGGGACATAGATTCAAGGTAAAAGGCGGGAGGTTTAGAGGGGATTTGAGAAAGAACTTTTTCACCCAGAGGGTGGTTGGAGTCTGGAACTCACTGCCTGAAAGGGTTGTGGAGGCAGGAACCCTCACAACATTCAAGAAGCATTTGGATGAGCACTTGAAATGCCATAGCATACAAGGCTACGGACCAAATGCTGGAATATGGGATTAGAGTAGACAGGGCTGATGGCCGGCGCGGACACGATGGGCCGAAGGGCCTCTATCCGTGCTGTATAACTCTATGACTCTATGACTCTATCTGCAACCTCTTAATGTGATATTTAATGTAAAATATTGAGGTAATTACTTCCACACAAACATAAACAAGATTGTATAGGTATATATACTACGCATATTCAAGAGGTTCACTTTGGACTAAAAAAGATAGATCAGAGTACTTTCTAAATGGTGAAAACCTCGAAACAGTGGAGGTCCAAAGAAACATGGACACAGATCATTAAAATGACATGGACGAGTACAGAAATTAATCAAAATTTCTAATGGAATGCTGGCCTTTATATCTAGAGGACTAGAATACGACGGGGGAGAAGTTATGCTAAAGCTATACAAAGCTCTGGTTAGACCACACCTGGAGTACTGTGTTCAGTTCTGGGCACTGCACCTTAGGAAGGATATATTGGCTTTGGAGGGAACGCAGTGTAGATTTACTAGAATGATAGCTGGACTCCAAGGGTTAAATTACGAGGAGAGATTACACCAACTAGGGTTGTATTGCCTGGAATTTAAAAGATTAAGGGTGATTTGTTCGAAGTTTTCAAGATATTTAGGGGAATTGATAGGGCAGATAGAGAGAAACTATTTCCGCTGGTTGGGGAGTCTAGGACCAGGGGACAGAGCCTAAAAATTAGAGCCAGGACTTTCAGGAATGAAGTTAGGAAACACTTCTACATGTAAAGGGTGATAGAAGTTTTGGAACTCTCTTCTGCAAACAGCACTCGATGCTATCTCAACTGTTAATTTTAAATCTGAGATTGATAGATTTTTGTTAACCAAAGCTATTAAGGGATATGGGACTAAGGTGGGTATATGTAGTTAGGTCACAGATCAGACATGATCTCATTGAATGGTGGAACAAGCTCAAGGGGCTAAATGGCCTACTCCTGTTCCTATGTTCCTATGTTGAGGAGATGAAGGGTGATATATAACTTGCCATACTTTGTTTGACATGAGGCTTTGAAGTTTACCTTTATCAGAAAGTGCAGAGTACCACCTGGACTTAAAATTGTTTCTCAATGTGTTTTGAGACTACCTGCCCCATCGCACCTCCAGACTCCTGAATACTGAAAGAGTTTATGAGAGGCACTTATGGAAAACTTTTATTGGTAAGTAAAAATAACACCTGAATTTTAGCATTTCTTGTAAATATGGAGATTGCTTGGCAGAATAAAATCTGTTTTTCTAACTGTGTTCTTTGAATTGATTGTCTCCATGGTAAAAAAATAAACTGTTCTGGAACAATGTCCTGGCATAGGAGATAGTTGTAACACATCACTAACAGACTGATTGCTTCTAGTGACAGCAGATACTCAATTTTAGTTTTGCCGAGTGTTTATGCAATCAATATAACCTCACATCTGGGTGGCTTTTTGGAATGAAACACTGATGAAACAGAGGGGAAAAAACTTAAATTGTTTTAAATGAAAATCAACAAAGCAATAAACAAAAGCGGGTTCCAACAGAACTTCACAGCTGCTATTACCCAGTTCTATCATAAGAGCTGGGTCAACAAGCAGTAATACACCATGGACCAAGGATTGGTACTGATAGAGTGCAGAGATGGACAACATTAATCTGTTGTCATAGAGGGAGAGAAAAGTTAACAATACAAATCAGGAAATAGAAGACATCCAGATACCGCATGAAGTATTTAAAAACAATAGGGTCATGCTGATTGGCTGCTCAGTGGGCACACATTCAAAGGCTCAAAGCCTAATTTAAATATTAAAGTAATATCAAGCTTATTATAAAACAGATCCTGCATTGCATCATTAGTACTTACAACCTTAAGATTATACCAATTTCACATGAGGTCAATTCTTTATGATCACTTATCAGAGGATTCATGTTAAGGTTAATCTTCACTTGTAGCAACTTAGAGCATATGCTTAGTATCACTACATAAAGAAACCATTGGGCATCAAAGAAATAAAAGAAACAGTTAGAGCACCTTTTTTTTGCCAGCAGGGTTAAGAATTGATCGTAAATTGGTAATATCTTTAGGCACTTTCACACTGCTAAGACTTTCATCGATAATAGGAGTGTGGTAGTCCCAGCACCAACAACACACTGTAACATAAAGGAAGTGAACTCTACACCTCCAGTGGCATCACAGACCTGATTTTTTCCAGTCCCAAGAGTGACTGTTGGAGTCATGGAAAGCAAACATCGCCTATCCACTGACCCTCCGATGTATCCACAACCACTGGTGGCACACTTCAAAATAAAAAGGAGAGAGCACCACTTAAAGGTAATTGGTCTCCCCTTCAGTGATGTTCCTCTGGTGCCCTATTATAAAAGTGTCTTTTGTTGAATATTCATTAGAATACATCAAATTGTGATTCTATCCCATTGAAATGTAGCTGACTAGTATTGTGGCCATAGTGAATGAAGGAAAAGGGAAAGAATTCTGTTCAAAACAAGACCCACATATTGTTCCTCCATCACAGAAGAGCATCAGAATTTTGAGGAACAATAAAAGTCCATTTGGCCTTTCCATTCCTGATTGATCCCACTCCTACCTTACCTGCTTTCTTACTTTATCTCTCAATCGTGTCTCTCTACAGAAGCACTTGTAGTTGCCTCTTGGACCTATTTATACTATTTACTTCAATGGCCTTCCCTGTACTTTATTCCATGACACCCCTTTTGTGTATAAAAAAGTATCTGCCTTTTTGATTTTTTATGCTCCTCAAAGCGAGGGAGATGGAACTCTTCCCATTTCAGGCACCCAATGTCAGCATCAAACAATTCTCGTCTCGCACAACCAGATCAGAGTAAAGAATATGCCTCAGCCATAACCTCAGAACAGCACCCCCTACTGCATGAGTCTGGCAGTTTTCCATTTCCACACCACATGGTCTCTGGGTGAGATTGCCAATTAGTGCTGAATTACAGACTTTTTTGTGCTGTTGATCCATACTTGCTGGGAACTGGATTGAGACTGTCAAAACTAATTTTACAAAGGATTCTTACAGCCAGCAAAGAGGAGACTTTCATCCACCATTCTAGGCTGGATGTGAAGCCAGGTGCCAAAGGTGAGCAATTTCCTTTCTTATTTCTAACTTGGTCATGATTAACTTCTATCCCCTGGTATTTGAACCCTTCACCAGGGTAAATAATTTGCCTTGATCAGCTTTGTGAATAATAATCTTGTAAACCTCAATTAAGTCACCTTGAATGGGTTGAAATCTCACTTTGTAGCATTCACAACAAGTGTGTTAACACATTCACAATATCCAGTTTCCCACCCCAGCATTATAGCTGCCATATATATCACATATTGACCAGAATGGTTTGCTCGAAAAGTTGAACTGCAGTAAAATTATTGAGCTGGGCTCACTTCAAGTTGTTGGAGAATCAGGTGGATACTTCAAGGAAATGAAATATAGCCCTACATTTCCTACCAGTCCATCCTGATTAGATGAAAGTCCCCTCTACTCTTAGTATCCTAGTTGAAATCAGTTTACTGTGTTACACCAATACACAGTGGACATAAGCCCATACACACCCACTGCTCCTCTAACACCAGGCTTCTTATTGTTTTCCCACCATTGGTGGTGCTCGTTTAGCTCCTATGCACCTGCCTCAACCCCCCAGTTAAAACTCCTTCAAAACATCACAGCCTGCATCCTGACCTGAACTCCCAACGCCTGTGTCCTCATGCTCCTCGTGCCCCAGAAAGCGACTTGAAAAATCTTCTTGTCTTTCAAATCCCTCCATGGTCTTGCCTGACATTACCTTAGTGATCTTCTCTAACCTAATCACTAACAACAGATTATCTGGTCATGTGTTTAATTGGTGTTTGTGGGACCTTGCTGTGTGCAAATTGGCCGCCGCGATTCCTACATTACAACAGTGACTACACTTCAAAAACACTTAATTGGCAGTGAAGTGTTTTAGGACTGTGAGGTGTCCTGAGGTTGTGAAAGGCGCTATATAAATGCAAGTCTTTCTTTCTTTGTTTCTTACTGCATTTACAACTGCCTATTATTCATTTGTATTACAATAGAACTTTGGTGGCCTTGTTTATGTTCAAAGAACACAATAATGGTTTTCTATTTATTAGCTTACTGGGTTGGCCAACCTATTAAAGTATTCCATAGAAGATTGCAAATTGTTCTCAAGATATTAGTTACACCATGTACTTAATGTAATCAACCACACCGTGTAATTATTCAGTGATGGCAGTTGTGCCTCCCACACTCACTGAACCTTGTCTAAGTATAATGCAGCTGTGGCACATATTGCCAACATTTCTTAGCAATCAACTCCTACGCTGGTAGATAAAGAGTAAATCTGTGTAGGAATTAAATGGAGACAGGAAAAAAGACAATAAATTGGTTCATTACTCTTTGGGAAAAAAAATAATTGACTGCTCAAGAAGAATCAGTCACCTGAATTTGTAATGACTTTGTGGACCGTTCCGCATCACCTGTCCTTTGTGGAAAAGTTTGTGTGGGAAAACAACTTTGGCCACACGTCGATCAGTCTGCACGTAACGTCCTTGAGACCCTTTGGGAAAAGGAGATGGTAGATCCTGTCAGATGGTTCCCCGAGCAGACTGTCAAAGTCATTTGGCAGAATGCCTCATCACCAGAACTTTCAAACAAGCACGAAGACGTAGCTTGGCTGGTGGTGAGAAGGGCCATTCCCGACAAATCCTTCATGCACACCTGGTGTCTTAGTGCCACCGCATGCTGTCCGAGAGGAGGCTGCGGTGGGGACGAGACTGTCACCCATCTCCTTCTGGAATGTGCCTTTACAAAGAAGGTCTGGAGAGAGAGGCAGTGGTTTTTGGAGAGGTTCATCTCAAGCAGCTTCGTAACTCATGACTCTGTGCTCTTTGGACTGTTCCCAGGGACGCACACCGAGACAAACAACTGCTGCTGGAAGACCATCAACTCGGTGAAAGAGGCCCTTAGGTCTGCCTGAAAATGCTGACCTTCCAGTGTAAGGAGCTGTCCACGGCCGAGTGTTGCAGATTGGCACATTCCAAGGTCCAGAACTACGTGCTGAGGGATACACTGAAGCTTGGTACGGCTGCAGCAAAGGCTCAATGGGGTAAGGCCACAGTTTAAGGCTCCCCTGCCATCGTACACTGAGGGGCTAGAATCTGTGTAAAACCCCCTTGGGCTATATGTGTAATGACTGTAATGAATGTAATGTAACTGTAATCTGTAATCAGTATTGATTGTAAGTGTAATGAGGCACACTGGAGTGCCATGAACTGTATTTATCATTTACGATCTGTAATTATATTGTTTGAATCGTGATATTTGGATTGTACTGTATGTACCTTGCAGATTTTATGAATAAAGTTTATTCTTGAAATAAAAATATATTGTAGCATCTGTCAAGTAAGGTCGGAATGTGCTGTGTACTGTCAGCAAAGACTCCAGCTGCTGATAACATCAATCAGAACTGCAGTACACAAGGTACTGCCACACTATGGCCTAGAAATTGGACCCCATTTTCTGGGCACAGAACGGGGGCAAAAAGCGCCAATTTCACGGTGCCTGAAATATGTCCGACCACAAATTGGGTCGGGTGATATTCAGGCTTGACTGGTACTCACCTATAACGGGTGTTAGGACCCTTGCATATGTTAATGAGCAGCCTAATATTCTTTTTCAGGATCCATCCCAGAAATTGGTTTGCACTAAATGGAGCCTGCGCCAGGCCTGCACTGCATTGTGCTTTTGCGGCTTACCAGCAGTCCTTAAAGGGACCGCTGAAGGCTGCCATCAAAAAGGTATGTTTTAAAACTTACCTCCATGTGGAGTCGAGAGGAGCAGCACCACTGCGGTCCACTCTCGGCCTGCGCTAGCCCTCTTCCTCCCAGGACTTACCTGAGGGCCGCTGCTGGCAAAGCTGCCGGCCTAAATTGGAGAGTCTAAAACTGACGACCTGCCTTTGGAGGCACAACAGGCGACCGCAGCTTGCCACAATTATTGAGATGAGGCCAGAGGCCCAATTTTGGATGAACTTCAGACTTCTGGCATGTGCTGGGAGTGCTTCGACCATTCTGCGCCCAAAAACGGACCGAAACCAATTTCAAGGGCTATGTCTGCAGCGCATCAATAGCAGCACCTGGTCTGCTGATAGAACAATTGGGAATCTGGTTTGATACTCATTTTCAAGCCTCAAATCTTCTAAATTTCATGTGCTGGAATTTAGTGCCATTGTTTCACGGTCTAAACACCACATAGAACAGGGGCCTCCAACCAGTGCTTTCAGGGCCACATGCAGGTTCTGAGACTGGCAATCTAGCCCTCGAAGCTCAGGCAATTCAGTTCTATTTGTGTTTATGTTTCCTATTTGCTGGATTCTCCTGCATGAGCCTGGAGATTTGGAAACCTTTGCCTTTAGTGCTGTTGCCTCACTGGTGCATAAAACCTAAATCAGAAAACCAAGAATCTGTTAGTATCAGCAACCTGAGACATACACAAATAAATGGAACATGGATTTTAACCTTATGTGTGACCCATTTGGCTTCATGGTACACACCTGTGGACGAAATTTAGATACACCTACGATAGAACGCGTGAGCCTTTTATTATTAATATTTTCTCCTTTTTAAAACTTTTTCTCCCATATACTTAAGTCTTACCAAATCACATGCCATTCTCTGCACAAGACAGCGGGTAGCTGCTCTCTTCCCAGTGCCCTTGATCAGGGTAACTCACTTTCCAATTTGCCTGCTATGCCTCTGCCCAGCTCCACTCAGCAGCACCCTTAACAATATCACTGACATTGAGAAGTTAATATGGGGAATCATGGATTATTGATTTCTGGTGCACCAGTATTAAAATACCTGCATGCTTTCTGATACGCAGTAGACAGCGATGAGGTCTCAGAAAAATGATTACATATCAATGACTTCAAATAATTTCTAACGGTACAGTTAGTAATATATTAGAGTGGAAGAGTGGGCAGGTGAATGACAAACGTACCCATAAATTTAAAGCATACACACTTCAGTTGTATAGAGCCTAGTTCAGACCCCATCGTGAGTACTGAGTTCAGTTTTGGGCACCGCAGCTCAGGAAGGATATATTGGCCTTGGAGGGGGTGCAGTGTAGATTCACCAGAATGATACCGGAGCTTACAGGGTTAAATCATGGGTGATCTGATTGGTGTTTAAAATGTTAAAAGGATTTGATAGGGTCAACACAGAGAAACTATTTCCTCTGGTGGGGGAATCAAGAACAAGGGGACATAATCTTAAAATTAGAGCTAGGCCATTCAGGAGTGAAATCAGGAAGCATTTCTTCACACAAAGGGAAATAGAAATCTGGAATTCTCTCCCCCAAAAGGTTGTGGACGCTGGGACAATTGGAGCTTTCAAGTTGAGGTGCAGATCAGCCATGATCTAATTGAATGGCGGAGCAGGCTCAAGGGGCTGAATGGCCTACTCCTGTTTCTAATGTTCCTATATGGTGCAATGTGCTCAATTGGGAGGAGTTGCATTCACTATAAAGTGCAATTCAGTTTGATGCTTTCTCCTTGGCTTTCTGAAGGCTGCAGCAACCAGCATTTAAGGAACTGAAGAGAAAACTGATAAGTACGGCTGAGCATTACTGGAGTGTCAGCCAAGGGTAGACTGTGAAGCTACACCACAGGGTTGTGGAGTGGAAGCCTACTGCTTAAGCTAACAGATGATTTATTATGTGTTCACAGGCTGGTGTTCACAGGCTGGTGTTCGCCTACTAATTGCCTGCCTGGTGTCAGATCTGCATTGAAGTCAGGGTAGTCACTCACTTACCCTTTAGTCCAAAGAGTTCCAGTATCTCGGGGAAGGAGACCAAGAGAGGAGGTGACTTAATGAGAAAAAGATGTCTGCATGCTTCTCAGTCTTTTTGTAGTCAGTGCTCAGAATTTAGTTCATATGTTAAAAAAGAACGCTTTATGTCGGCATTTTTGATCGGCTATGCAAAGATAAAAGTCAGCTCCCAAAATAACTCACTGCTTATCCAAAAAAGAACAGGGAGTTCTTCAAGCGTTCTGGCCAACACTCCCCCTCAACCAACGGCACCATCTACAGGTTAACTGGTCATTCATTGATAGAAACATAGAAAATAGGAGCAAGAGTAGGCCACTCGGCCCTTCGGGCCTGCTCTGCCATTCAAAATGATCATGGCTGATCGTCTAACTCAATACCTTGTTCCCGCTTTTTCCACATATCCCTTGATCCCTTTAGTATTAAGAAATATATCTATCTCCTTCTTGAATACATCTAATGACTTGGCCTCCACTGCCTTCTGTGGTAGAGAATTGCACAGGTTCACCACCCTCTGAGTGAAGAAATTTCTCCTCATCTTGGTTCTAAATGGCATACCCCGTATCCTGAGACTGTGACCCCTGGTTCTGGACTCCCCAGCCATCGGGAACATCCTCCCTGAATCTAGTCTGTCTAGTCCTGTTAGAATTTTATATGTTTCGATGAGATCACCTCTCATTCTTCTAAACTCTGGTGAATATAGGCCTAGTCGACCCAATCTCTCCTCACACGTCAGTCCTGCCATCCCAGGAATCAGTCTGGTAAACCTTCGTTGCACTCCCTCCATGGCAAGGACATCCTTTCTCAGATAAGGAGACCAAAACTGCACACAATACTCCAGATGTGGTCTCACCAAGGCTCTGTATAACTGCAGTAAGACACCCCTGCTCCTGTACTCAAATCCTCTTGCAATGAAGGCCAACATACCATTCGCCTTTCTAACTGCTTGCTGCACCTGAATGCTCGCTTTCAGCGACTGGTGTACAAGGACACCCAGATCTCACTGCACCTCCCCTTTTCCCAATCTATCACCATTCAGATAATAATCTGTCTTTCTGTTTTTACAACCAAAGTGGATAACCTCACATTCATCCACGTTATACTGCATCTGGCATGTTCTTGCCCACTCACCCAACTTGCCTAAATCACATTGGAGCCTCTTTGCATCCTCCTCACAACTCACATTCCACCCCAGCTTTGTGTCGTCTGCAAACTTGGAAATGTTACATTTAGTTCCCTCATCCAAATCATTGATATATATTGTGAATAGCTGGGGCCCAAGCACTGATCCCTGCGGTACCCCACTAGTCACTGCCTTCCACCCGGAAAAAGACCCGTTTATTCCTACCCTCTGTTTCCTGTCTGTCAACCAATTCTCATTCCATGTCAGTATATTACCCCCAATCCCATGTGCTTTAATTTTGCACACTAACCTCTTGTGTGGGACCTTATCAAAAGCCTTCTGAAAATCCAAATACACCACATCCACTGGATCTCCCTTATCTATTCTACTAGTTACATCCTCAAAAAACTCCAGTAGATTTGTTAAGCATGATTTCCCTTTCATAAACCCATGCTGACTTTGTCCAATCCCGTTAATGCCTTCCAAGTGTTCTGTTATCACATCTTTTATAATAGACTCCAGCATTTTCCCCACTACTGACGTTAGGCTAACTGGTCTCTAATTCCCTATTTTTTCTCTGCCTCCTTTTTTAAATAGTGGGGTTTCATTTGCCACCCTCCAATCTATAGGAACTGTTCCAGGGTTTATTGAATTTTGGAAGATGATCGCCAATGCATCCATTATTTCCAGGGCCACTTCCTTTCGTACTCTGGGAAGTAGATTATCAGGCCCTGGGGATTTGTCAGCCTTTAGCCCCATTAATTTCCCTAGCACTATTTTTTTGCTAATATTGATTTCCTTCAGTTCCTCCCTCTGACTCGACCCTTGGTACCCTAACATTTCTGGGAGTTATTTGTGTCCTCCTTTGTGAAGACAGAACCAAAGTATGTGTTTAATTGTTCTGCCATTTCTTTGTTCCCCATTATAATTTCCCCCATTTCTGACTGTAAGGGACCTACATTTGTCTTCACTAATCTTTTTCTCTTGACATATTTATAGAAGCTTTTACAGTCAGTTTTTATGTTCCCTGCTAGTTTACACTCATACTGTATTTTCCCCTCTTAATCAATCTCTTTGTCCTCTGCTGAATTCTAAACTGCTCCCAATCCTCAGGCTTGCCACTTTATCTGGCAATTTTATATGTCTCCTCTTTGGATCTAATACTATCCCCAATTTCTTTTGTAAGCCACGGTTGAGCCACCTTTCCAGTTTTATTTTTGCGCCAGACAGGAATGAATAATTGTTGTAATTCCTGCACACGTTCTTTAAATATTAGCCATCACCTAGCCATCGTCATCCCTTTTAGTAAAGTTTCCCAATCTATCATGGCCAACTCGCACCTCATACTTTCGTAATTTCCTTTATTTAGATTCAGGACCCTCATTTCAGATTCAACTACTTCACTCTCCATTTTAATGAGGAATTCTATCATGTTATGGTCGCTCTTCCCTAAGGGACCCCGCACAACAAGATTGTTAATTAATCCTTTCTCATTGCACAATACCCAGTCTAGGATCGTCTGTTCTCTAGTTGGTTCCTCAATGTATTGGTCCAGAAAACCATCACGTACACACTCCAGGAATTCCTCCCCCACAGTATTATTGCTAATTTGGTTTGACCAATCTATATGTAGATTAAAGTCACCCATGATTATAGTTGTACCCTTCTTGCATAGTTGTGAGATCTTGTTTAGCACAAAATGGCTGCCATGTTTGCTGACATAACATCAGTCATTGCCCTTCAAAGTAATTCACTGTGTGCAAAGCCCTTTAGGATGTTTCCGGGAGTCGTGATAAGGTGTGTTATAAACGCAAGTCTTTCTTTGTTGGTTTCAGTGGAGCGGCAGGAGCTGCCGATAGTCAATGTTAAGCAGAGAAACACGATCTTGCAATGTTCAGCTGTAAACACCGTGAACATGGCAGCCCCACAACGACAACCACTGCATGAGGTGGGAAGTGATGAGGGGTTTTGATAGAGTAGATTGGGAGAAACTGTTTCCACTGGCAGGAGGATCGGTTACCAGAGGACACAGATTGAAGATAATTGGCAAAAAATCCAGGGGGAGAAATTGGGAGATTTTTTTTACACTGCAGGTTGTTATGATCTCGAATGCGCTGCCTGACAGGATGGTGGAAGCAGATTCAATAGTAACTTTCTAAAGGGAATTGGATAGATACTTGAAAAGGAGAAATTTGCAGGGCTATGGGGAAAGAGCAGGTGAGTGGGACTAATTGGATAGCTCTTTCAAAGAGCTGGCACAGGCACATTGGGCCGAATGGCACCCTTTCTGCACTGTAGGATTCTATGATTCTATGATAAATGTTTCCAAAAAAAAAAATTAACTTAGAAGTAACTTAAAATGAATAGAAGTGGTGGTGCAGGTCTTTTATACACACAAATACTCAGGGATAAAGCCATTTTAGGGTCGCAGGGCCTCATCCTTAAGTATTCTGTCGTGCTTGTTTCTGGGCTCCACGTTCCCTGTTTTCAATACATTTTCTACAACATTGTTAATTTATAAAGTTTGCAGTATTAGTGGTGACACTGCCTTGGTATAACAACATTTTCATGAATTAAGAGAACACAAATGTGCGTTAATTTTAGAATGTGTTTATGATTTTACTTCGCAAATTGTGACCACAGAAATGTTTACCTTCGAGTCCTAAAAGGAGTAGTGTCCTTTTATTGAAAAGTACTCAAGGAAATTGTTTTCTGTCTTTAAAAATGCTGGTATAAATCATGATGAAACGTGTCATTATTCCAAGAAAACACTGGCATGTTGTGTGCGTGTGACATTATCATGACATAAATGGCGTGCGCCTTTTCTGCTGTTCTCTGTCTCATCAGTTGTAAAGGCAGTGGCGCTTTGATGTTGCATTATTAATCAGCTGTGGGTGGCATTAACTTTGTGTGCAGAGTTAAGTTGGGCCAGTTTAGCAGGTTTGAGGATATAAAACCATCTTGACAGCTCCAGCAGAGATTAGTGTAGCCCGGAACACCTTCTGGGTACAACTGTGGCGCACCAGGGATGTCACAGCAACAGCAGCTGGATCGAGCTGACAGCGTTCAATTCCTCTTTGAAATGATTGAAATTTGGAGTTAACTGGATCAAGTGAAGCCGCTGACTTTAATCTTTGAGATGCAACATCAGCACAAAATGTAGTTTTACAGGGTAGAGAGTTTCTCAATGACATATGAACGTTTAAGAGATAGTGGAAAAGAAAAGCTGACTCTAGACAGGCCAGGTAATATCTACAGGTGCGTCAGATATCACGTTTGGAATTCTGAAACAGTAACACATTTCCAAGGATTGCTGATAAATTTACAGAATGTGCCAAGACTGAGAACCCTTGTGGAGCAAATTTTTAAAATCAAATAAAGTATTATGAAAAATGAACATCCTTCTTCCTTAAACTCATTTCTTTTATAAGGTGGTGCTAAACTTTTATTTTTCCTATTGTCCCCTGTCTTTGTTATGCACTGTGTCCAAGCTGAAACAGTAAGTTGATGGTCTGCCTCCCAGGCCTCTGATAATGCTGTTCTAGAATACAGGTTTGAAACTCTCAAATGCAAGTGGCTTCACTCCTACTTTGATATATTAGAGTCAGATCTTTGATGGAGCGACACAAAATGACCGTGTAACTGCAGCCTAAAACAGACTTGGACCTGCTTTAACTCCATCATAGCTGCATCAACTAAATAAGATTGACCCAAACAAATGAAACTTTGTCTCAGACACCACTGCCTTGATTTTGACTACAGAATGAATATTCTTATATTTTTGCTGTAAAGAATTTCCTTGACTTGATTTGCAGGTGATGCTTCAGAGCTGCCCAGAGTGAAAACCAATTACCAGCTGGTAGATGTTCGTCAAGACTTTTTCCAAGATTGTACGAATCAGTTTCGAGCAGATGTTGGAGAGCCCATTACTGATGTGACACTGTAATTTGGTCCATAAAGCAGCTGCATTGCTATGAAGTGATTCAAATGTACAATTCACATTATAAAAGTGCAGCTGCTTTAGGGACCACAGTAATAATTCAGAGAGCCGTACATGTGAACTGAAAGCAATGTTTAATCCTATCGTTTCCACAGGCAACTAAAGGTTACTTATCATAGAGTCATAGAAGCTTACAGCACAGGAGGCCATTTGGCCCATCGGCCTGTGCCGGCTCTTTGAAAGAGCTATCCAATTAGTCCCACTCCCCCGCTCTTTGCCCATAGCCCTGCAAATTTCTCCTTTTCAAGTATTTATCCAATTATCTTTTGAAAGTTACTTTTGAATCTACTTCCACCAACCTTTCAAGCAGTACATTCCAGATCATTACAATTCGCTGCTTAAAAAAAATTCTCCTCATCTCCCCGAGGTTCTTTTGCCTATTATTTCAGAGCTCATAGTATATCTGTGTCTTATTGTGAGAGCCTACTCATTTATACCTAACTGACTTCCATGTGATTGGAATGATCGCTCCAATATAAAATACAAAGCTTGGATGTTAGGAATTATGTCACATTTTCCATTAGGGTTGAGGTGGCTCCAATGACTGGGAGCTTACAACATCTGGAGCTCTAGACTCCTTCATGGAGCACTGCCAGACGTTAGATTCAAGTGGTGGGAGTAAGTTCATTTTTCTGTTCCACTTGGAATGCCCCTCATTTGCACAGCTCTCCACGCAGTGCCCTGAACAAGAACTAATTAAAATCACCTCCGCAGGGTTTGAGTGACAGACAGCCCTGGGACTTGAACCTGTGACCTCGTGTTCTTGAGGCAAGCCCTCTGCCACTAATCTTACCAGACCCAGGTTGAGGTCACATTTAAAAGTTGCTTCTATATTTAGCTAAATTGGAGCATTGAAGTTCTTTGACCTTAAGTGAAAGGATTTTTTTCCCCGTTGAAAATGACTGCCTGTGCGCACCTGTTGAACTGTTTCTTCAGATCTCTAGGTCTCAGGCGATGAAGCATGCACCTGTACAAAGGTGATCGCACAAGCCTCTGGCTCCTTTGTGCTCTCAGTTACAAAACCTATTGTTTCGAAGGCTGCACTGACTTCATTGTTTTCTTCAGATCCTAACTTGAGTGAACCTGTGGCCGTTATGATTTGACATTGGCAGGCAAAGTGCAGATAATGGCTGAGAGTCTGGGCTTGCAGGTGTCTCCTGTGACATCATTGTCAGCTGCAGGCAAAAGAACCAATCGTCTATTATTCAGAACTATTAGAAAGCAACTGATGAAGCAGGGTCCTTTCAAACATTGTGACACAATCTATCAGCAGTTTACCTCAGGACAAAAACTGTTTAATAACACGAGGGTGTGTCAGCAGGGACCTTTGACCTGGAAGCGGTCGTTGTTTTGTCTAATGGCATTAAAATAGACAAAAATATTAAATACAGACCATGGGATTAAAGAAAGAATGTGAAAGTTTAATCTATGAGGTGTATCTTTTGATTTCTATAGATATTGACTTCCTAAGCGGGTCTCCTAAGTTTCTATCACTTTGTACTGCGGGGAGATCTTTTCTAATGGAGCATAAACACTTCATTTCTATACACTCCTGGTATAGACCAGTTGGACCGAATGGCTTCTTTCTGTGCTGTAGATTCTATGTAATATGTAATGGAGTGCAAATGCTGGCTTCATTCTCTGACCTTTAGTAATTAGGCTGCAAATTTGGCCCAGGTACCAAGTTTAAAAAAAGAATAACTCTTTGGCTGTTATAATGTAATGATTTCTCTTGGGTCCTTTTCTCTATTAACAGCAGCTTTGACCAGTCCTGTAAATGCATCTAAGGGGAACTCGCACGCCTGGTGGAAAGCGTCACCAGCCATGAGAGTGATTTCTCCTCTGGACTTGTGGAGGCAATTCAGGAAAATTCCAGAAGACTAATCCCCAACAACAGAGGGTTGAATTATGAGGGAAGGCTTGAGAAACTTGAAAAGAAGTGATTGAAATTACCTTATAGTAGGAACAGAGGAACAAGAGTAGGCCATTTAGCCCCTTGAGCCTGTTCTGCCATTCAATGAGATCATGGCTGATCTGTGACCTAATCCATATACCCACCTTAGCCCCATATTCCTTAATACCTTTGGCTAACAAAAATCTATCAATCTCAGATTTAAAATTAACTGAGCTAGCATCAACTGCCATTTGCGGAAGAGAGTTCCAAACTTCTACCACCCTTTACATGTAGAAGTGTTTCCTAACTTCACTCCTGAAAGTCCTGGCTCTAATTTCTAGGCTATGTCCCCTAGTCCTAGACACCCCAATCAGCGGAAATAGTTTCTCTCTATCAACCCTATCAGTTCCCCTTAATATCTTGAAAACTTAGATCAAATCACCCCTTAATTTTCTAAATTCCAGGCAATACAACCCTAGTTTGTGCAACCTCTGCTCGTAATTTAACCCTTGGAGTCCAGGTATCATTCTAGTAAATCTACGCTGCACTCCCTCCAAGGTCAATATATCCATCCTAAGTATGGTGCCCAGAACTGAACGCAGCACTCCAGGTGTGGTCTAAGCAGGACTTTGTATAGCACTACTTCTACCACCTTGTATTCTAGTCCTCTAGATATAAAAGCCAGCATAGTGATATATAAGATCGTAAACAATATAGAAACGGTAGAACTAGAACACTATGGCAAACTAAAACATGGCTGTAGGACAAGGGGACACAAGTTCAAGCTGGTAAAAGTCAAATTTGGGTCTGATGGCAGAAGGTTCTTTTTCACATAAAGAGTGATCAACACATGGACTGGACTTCAGGGCTTACACACAAGACATCATAACCCGTCTTGTGCTGACTGACCTGCTGCATATTTCCAGCATTTTCTGTTTTTAATTTATGGACTTCGGGATAGCAAGGGAAGAAGCCTGAAATCGTTTAAGAAATGGTTGGGTACCACGACGACAGGACTGTAAAGTCTTTCTGGATGGATGAGTGAAGGTGGGTCACTTATCTGTATAAACAATCTTCAAATTTAACTCAACACATCTCAGACACTGTAATAGGGCTGGTTCCCTTTCTCCTCTGTGAATACTATTGAGTCTTATTTTAAGTATTTGAAGAATTTATAGGAGAGATATATTTTTGCCATTTGAATATTTTTAACATGACTTCTTGTTCCTATTGCTATTTATTTTGCATAAATGATTTAGATCCATCTAAGGCACCTGCTGCCATCTGGTGGAAGCATATCGAATGTCCATATAACCTGAAGAGACCTGACCAGCGATTTTGATTTTGGTTATTTGGAGTCCAAATATTCAACTATGTCGGTCCCTGTATACTCACTAATACTTTATTTGGAAAGTTCTGCAAGGCCTGCAGTTTTTGTCCAGTATTCTCTACTGAGCACTTGGGAATTTAAAACATGAATTCCATGAAATTAAAGAGTGACATAGGGCAAAGCCACATACATAGAATTACATAGAAATTGGAAACAGGACGTTGGGCTCAATCAGTCCGTGCTGGTATTTATCCTTTACATGAGCAGTAGTCCTAATCCCATGTGCCCGCCCTGTTACCATATATCTTCATCCTCCTTTCCTTCAGTCACTTATGTAACCTATTCTTAAAGGTTGACGTGGTCTTTGCTTCAGTCAACAACAACCACTTGCATTTATATAGCGCCTTTAACATAGTAAAATGTCCCAAGGCACTACACAGGAGTGTTATCAGACAAAATTTGACACCAAGCCACATAAGGAGATATTAGGACAGGTGTCCAAAAGCTTGAACAAAGAGGTAGGTTTTAAGGAGGTCTTAAAAGAGGAGAGAAAGGTGGGAGAGAATGGCTGAGCAGAGGCTGAGAGGTTTAGGGAGGGAATTCCAGAGCTTAGGGCCCAGGCAGCTGAAGGCACGGCTGCCAACGGTGGAGTGATTAAAATCGGGGATGCGCAAGAGGCAAGAATTGGAGAAGTGCAGAGATTTCGGAGGGTTGTAGGGCTGGAGGAGGTTACAGAGATAGGGAGGGGCGAGGCCATGGAGGGATTTGAAAACAAGAATGAGAATTTTAAAATCGAGGCGTTGCCGGACCAGGAGCCAATGTAGGTCAGCGAGCACAGGAATGATGGGTGAACGGGATTTGGTGCGAGTTAGGATACGGGCAGCAGAGTTTTGGATGAGCTCAAGTGTACAAGGTGCAAGGTGGGCGGCCAGCCAGGACAGCATTGGAATAGTCGAGTCTAGAGGTAACAAAGGCATGGATGAGGGTTTCAGCAGCAGATGAGCTGAGGCAGGGGCGGAGACGATCGATGCTACGGAAGTGGAAGTAGGCGGTTTTGGTGATGGAGTGGAAAGGGTCAGAAGCTCCCCTAGGTACGCTAATTCCGGTAATGCATTGCATAGCCTCACAACACTCTGTCTAAAAAAAGGTTTCATCTGCTCTCTGTCCTAAATCTCTTACAATTAATTTTATATCTATGTCCCCATAGTCTAGACCCTGTAACCGTTGGAAGAGTTGTCCAAACCATGGACACGTGCCTCCTTAGCCCTGGCAATCTGGTCCTCCAAACACGGGTAATTCATATTTGTGATTATATTTCTTATTCACTAGTTTATCCTGTTTGAATTTTGTGGGCTTTGAGGTTCTTAGTGCTGGTGGATGAATCCTAAATCAGAACATCAAGATCTGTTACTATCAGCAACTTGAGATACAAAAAATGGGAACATGGATGTAAACTTTATACATGGTCCCCTGGCCCACCCAAGCTCCATGGTACGAAGCAAAGCAGCTCATGAAGTAGAACAGCCTGAGCACCCATGACCTTGGGTAGGGTAATTGGCTACACCAACAATGCATGATTCACTGATTTTTCCCCAAGGATTCCAAGATTTATTAAAAAGAAACTTTTGAGGTACCAAAAGGGAAGGGGATTAACCATTTTTCCACTTGCTGCCACTATAACATTTTTGCTTCAAATATGTGTTTGAACGATCACACTATGGGGGAGAAATTTGTCTCGCGCCCAAAACGGGCTTGACGTTGGCGGAACGATGGCTCGGTGCGCTGGTCCGAGGCTCAAGCCAAAATTTGAACCAAAATCGGGCTTCATCTAAATGCCGCCTGTGAACTGCGAGCACCTTGCTGCAGCTCGCCCATCTGTTGGTGGGGGAGGAAAATCAGCCCGGCTCTCACTCGGAGACAGCCAGCAGGACATAGTCGCAGGATAAGGGGTCGGCCATTCAAGACTGAGATGAGGAGGAATTTCTTCATGCGGAGGGTTGTGAATCTTTGGAATTCTCTACCCCTGAGGGTTGTGGATGTTGAGTTATTGAATATATTCAAGACTGAGATGGATAGATTTTTGGACTCCAGGGGAATCAAGGGATATGGGGATCGGGCAGGAACATGGAGTTGAGGTCGAAGATCCGCCATGATCTGATTGAATGGCGGAGCAGGCTCGAGGGGCTATATGGCCTACTCCTGCTCCTATTTCTTATGTTTTTATGTTCTTATGTAGGTCAGGTCTGGGAGGATAAGAAGATCCAGGGGGGCAGGGGCCTCGAGTGTGCCAACAGCAGGCCAGGGTATTTTAGTGGGCCACGGAAGAGCACTCTTGCTTCTCCTGGGCCCATAGAAATAAAAACTGAGAATTCTGTGGGCCATTTCTTGAGCAGCCTCCAGTAGCCCCTTTAAGGATTGCCGGTTAGGCTGCTCAATGCCTGGTACAACTAGGTGGAGTGTGGCATGATGCATGTTCCCCCTTTTGAGCCTGAATTTCACATTCAGGATGCTACAACTGGCGCAGGACCCCTATTGCATACTTCAGGAGCCTAACATCTGTTTCAGGCAGGCGCCCTGGACGACTAAAAGTTGCCCGAGCCAATGTGGCATCTGACTCAATTCTGAAGCAGTTTGGGCGTGGCAGATCACGATGTTAAATTTAGAGATCTAACGTCGATTTTACACCGGAAAAACGGGCAGCCGTGAGTTAAATTTCTCCCCTTATGTTTTTATGCTGAAGATTATTTTTTTCTCTTTACTCTCTTTAAATCTCCTGTGATATTTTCCATTCTATGACTTGAGGGGGATGACAGTGATCCACTTCCATTCTTCTCAAACTGCTGCTCTTGTGATGGCTGCTACCTGGTGTGAAAGAATGGGCCAGATGGGCAGCCATTCACCCAGAATCACAGAATCATAGAATTCTACAGCACAGAATTTTACAGCATAGAAGGAGGCCATTTGGCCCATTGTACCTGTGCCAGTTCCCTGAAAGAGCTATTGACTTGGTCCCATTATCCCGTCCATTACACATATCCTTTAAAATTTTTCTTTTCTATATATTTCTTTCAAAAATTATTATTGATTCTGCTTCCAGTGTTTCTGGTAGGTTATCCCATGTCCTAACAACCCTCTGTATATATATATAAAAAATGCTCTTACCCTCTCCCTTCGTTCTTTTGATGATCTCATTTTATGCCATATAGTTATTGACTCACCAATGGAAATAGCTTTTCCCCATTTATTTTATTAAAACCCCTCATAATGTCGAACACCTCAGTTAGATCTTCGATTCACCTTCTTTGTTATAATGTAAAAGAGCCTCAGTTACTCTAGTTCCTCCTTTTATTAACCTCCCTCCCTGTGCGGAAGTGTCCGTGATCTGCTTAGCCTCTCTTGACGGGAAGGCTAAGACCCAGCACTGCGCCCTCTATGGTACTGCGGGGATAAGCTTGAGTCTTACCATTTCACAATGTAGCTCAGTTACACATCACGTACTGTGCTCTGGCACCTCTTCTAAACATACAACCTAGAAAGAAAAACCTCCTTGATTACCGCAGCAAGAACTTCCAGTGACATTTACTGCAGAAACTCGAAAGGTAATTGAGTAGTACTGGGCTAGTAAAACACTCTGTCAGCTTTGCAAGGACTGCTTGTAAATCTTCTGTTGCGCTGAGCTACCATTCGAAGTTATCGAGTAGAAGAGACTGACCGAAAGATGGCTGGTCTGTCTATTGAAGCATTGAGAAGCTTCTAACTCCATTGATTTTTTTTTCATGGAAATTCAATTGCAGTCTTTATTACAGTAAAGATCATTCTTAAAGGTTCAGCCAAGATTATTGTTCGAGAGAGATCAAAAAACAGGTACACATCAACGGTCACAGAGATTTTTTAAAAAAGGGAATAAAAAAGCACAAAAAGGGTAAATAAGACAAAAGATAGGATAGGGATAAAAAGTAAAACTCAATGAGGGTGATTTTCATCTCTTTATCTCCTCATTTGCATTCAGAAATGAGGTGGTAGTAGTGGATGGGAATTATAACGTCTGTTCCTCTCGCCCGCTTACCGCTGTCTTAACAGCTGGTTAGATTTTACGGGGGACATTAATTCTGACGACCAGAGATCCCATCTGAAACAGGCAGGAGCCTCATGAATAAATTCAAATTAGGGTCAACTACGATGCAGATGCCATTTTTTGATTTCACCGCTTGACTAATGCCACTTCCTGCTCCTGCTCGCCAACCAAGTCCTGAGGCGGCCATTTCCAATCTCATTTAAAGGGCTCCCCCGCTGTAAAGCTGTAGAGAGATTTTGGAGATATTTTTCTTGCAGTTGCTTGTGGATTTTTGACCTTAAAGCGCTCTTGGTTGCTAATGTCGGGTTCTGAACTGTTAAGGGGGCTTCTGGAACTGCAGTTGTTTCTTGATGGGCGTCCTTCTAGGAGCCCACTCTGTGAGGAGGAGGAGGAAGGAGGAAGGAGAAAACAGAGCTGCTGCTGGAGGGAGAGCAAATAGAAGGAAGGATGCTTGGAGAAATCTTTGTCCTCCCAACAGAGTTTATAGGCCCAAAAGAACATACCTGTAGTTCATTGAGGATCACTGCATAAGAAGGCTTCGATTCTCCAGGGAGGCAGTGACAGAGTTGTGTCACATCCTACAAGAATACCTGTAACCAACTGCCACAGCTAGCACCGATGCAGTTAAAGTTACTGCAGCCTCGAACTTCTATGCCTCCGACTCCTTCCAGGCTGCCACAGAGGTATCAGCAACATCAGTCAGTCTGCAGTCCATGCTTGCTCTAGACAGGTGACTGACAACTAGTTTGCGAGAGCAAATACATTCTTCACTTTCCCCATGGACAAGCAGAAGCAGCACGTTGGTGCCCTGGGCTTTGCACAGATTGCAGGTTTTCCCTAGTCCAGGGCATCATTCACTACACCTATGTCGCCCTCCTTCACTCCTTCATGAATTGCAAGGGCTTCCACTTTATTAATGTGTAACTGCTGTGTGATGAGCAGGAGAGCATGATTCAGGCCTGTGCCTGCTTTCTTGACGGCTGCCGTGATGCTTTTATCTTGTTTCAATCATCTATCCCTCCCCCCCATTGTTTGCCCCTGCACAACAAGTTAAAGGATGACTGCTTTGAGACAAGGGATATTCCCTACAAACTTAGAGTTCTCAAACAATGACTCAGATGCCTGGACAGGCCTAGTGGTGTCATCCAATACAGCCCAGAAAGAGTATCACACATGGGTGTGGGGTCGCTGAATGCTGCATAACTTTGCAACACATAGAGCTACCATTGGAGGAGGACTTTCAGCATATTGAGGGACAGATAGATAGGTAGTTTCTTTCATCATTCTAATTTGATTCCTTTCAAAAAAAAGTTGAATTTTTAAAGCAAACAAGGCCTTATTGAGAGAAACAGATATAAAGGAAGGGTAGAAAGCAAAGGGAGAAAACTGATTGAGGCCTCTAGCCTCTTGCTACCTGCCCTTTGGGGGAACAAGTGGGAGTGGGGTAGTGGATAAAGGGCTAAGATGAGAGAAGCAGACGAAAAGAGAAAGAGACAGAAAGAACCAGAGGAGGAGAGAACAGCAACATAAAGAATATGAGCCTGGATTGTATTCAATAGTCCTGATATTTTAACATTTTAATTATTGTCTCCAAGAAACAAAATGACATCTGAATGATTTGACCTAAAAGGCATTTCAAAATATGAATAAGTTAATTCACTAAAACATAAGCTAGCCCAAATCTTTGAATTGGCAATGTTTTAACACTTAGTGTAACCCAAATGGGCATCTTACCGCTGGAATTAAAGAAACTCTGATTGAAAAATCTAGGCTAATTTATTCACTGGGTATTCTGCTCTGTTTTATATCTTATATATAAAGAGAGGATTGAGACAAGATGTGTGAGTCATACAGGATCTAAGGAAGTGTGATGATATTTTTGACATTATAAATCATGCAATGTTCTGGAAGGTGATTTTAGTCCTCACAAAGACATTTCACTTCACACGTGTACAGTCCATTGTATCAAAACCATTGGAATTCTGCAATATTATAAAAAAACAAATGATATTTACTTTTACTCCTGGGTCATGGAGAAACAGAATGACCTGCTCTGTTGACCAAAGCATCTGTAACCTGACAAATACAGCTGCACATGGTGGACTGGTTATTGTTTGCAAATCTTCTGGCAGATGTTTGAAAAGAGTGATGTAATGTGGACGTGTGAGGGATGAAGTTACCCTCACTGGTAATGGGAAGACTGTGTTCACGAAATTAACCTACAATAAATGAACCTCCAGGAGTGTTTTTGTTTTTTCAGACAGTGCAGGGGAGTTAGATCATGGATCCCTTCATCAAAGAATATCTTTTTGATCTTCCTCCAGATGCCAGGAATATAAGGACACTTCCTTCAACCATTGTTCTGGCTTTGCTTAATTTATAGTCCGCAAACTAATTAAGCAGGTGAAAAGTAGGTAAAAAGGACCTATTTTTCTTTTTTAGCTCCCCACACTGAATGAGCCAATTGTGCAAATGAATTGTAGAAGATTTGGTGCAATAAACAGCAAACCCAGGCTGGCACCACATATATGCTGGAGAAGCTCAGCAAGTGAGGCAGCATCCGTGGAGAAAGAAACAGAGTTAATGTTTCAGGTCGAAGACCTTTCGTCAGAACTGGAAGATGTTAAAAGAGTTAAAGTTATTTAGCGAGTACAGAGCCAGGGAAAGGGGGAGGGAGGGGGAAAGAACAAAAGGGAAGGTTTATGATAGGGTAGAGTGCAAGAGTGATTAAATGACAAAAGGGATGATGGTGCAAGGCAAAGAAGGTGGTAATAGGGCAAGTTAAGAAACAAAAGATTGATCAGGAATAGTTGTAAATGTCAGCAGTAGAAGCATCACCAGCACTTGCTGTCCAAAAAAAAATGGGAGCAGTGGTTATAATCTGAAGTTATTGAAATCAGTGTTGAGTCTGGAAGGTTGTAAAGTGCCTAAACAAAAGATGAGGTGCTGTTCCTCGAGCTTACGTTGAGCTTCATTGGAACAGTGTAAGAGGCCGAGGTCAGAGTGGGAGTGGGAAGGGGAATTAAAATGGCAAGCGACCGGCAGGTCAGGGTCACGCTTGCAGACTGAGCGGAGGTGTTCAGCAAAGCGATCACCCAATCTGCATTTGGTCTCCCCAATGTAGAGGAGATCGCATTGTGAGCAGCGGATACAGTATACTAAATTGAAGGAATTACAAGTAAACCGCTGTTTCACCTGGAAGGAGTGTTTGGGGGTCTGGATGGTGGGAAGGGAGGAGGTGAAAGGGCAGGTGTTGCATTTCCTGCGCTCGCACGGAAAGATGCCGTGGGGAGGAGAGCGGGTGTTGGGGGTGATGGAAGAGTGGACCAGGGTGTCGCGGAGGGAGCAGTCCCTTCGGAATGCTGAAAGGGGACGGGTGGGGAAGATGTGTTTGGTGGTGGGATCGTGCTGGAGGTGGCGGAAATGGCAGAGGATGATACATTGAATGTGGAGGCTGGTGGGGTGGAGGGTGAGGACCAGGGGGACCCAATCATGGTTCTGGGAGGGAAGGGAAGGGGTGAAGTACGGAAAATAGGAGGGACATGGTCGAGGGCCCTGTCAACTACAGTGGAGGGGAATCCTTGATTGAGGAAAAAGGAAGATATATCGGAAGCACTGGTGTGGAAGATAGTATCGTCAGAATAGATGCAACGGAGACGGAGAAACTGGGAGAAGGGAATAGAGTCCTTACAGGAAGCAGGGTGGGAGGAAGTGTAATCAAGGTAGCTGTGGGAGTCAGTGGGCTTATAGTAGATATTGGCTGACAGTGTATCACCAGAAATGGAGATAGAGAAGTCGCGGAAGGGAAGGGAAGAGTCGGAGATGGACCACGTGAAGGTGAGGGAAGAGTAGAAATTGGAAGCAAAGTTGATGAAATTTTCCAGTTTGGGGCGAGAGCAGGAAGTGGCACCGATACAGTCATCAATATATCGGAACAAAAGGTGAGGGAGGGGACCTGAGTAGGACTCGAAAAAAGAATGTTCCACGTATCCCACAAAAAGGCTTGCATAGCTGGACTCATACTGGTTCCCATAATGAAACCTTTTATTTGGAGGAAGTGATTGGAGTCAAAGGAGAAGTTGTTCAATGTAAGAACAAGTTCAGCCAGGCGGAGGAGGGTGGTGGTGTATGGAGACGGGTTGGGCCTCCGTTCAAGGAAGAAGCAGAGGGCCTGCAGGCCGTTCTGGTGGGGGATGGAGGTGTAGAGGGACTGGATGTCTGTGGTGAAAAGGAGATGGTTAGGACCGGGGAACTGGAAACTGTTAAAGTGACGGAGGGCGTCAGAAAAGTTGCGGGTGTAGGTCGGACGAGACTGGACAAGGGGAGAAAAAAGTCGAGATAGGAAAAAATAAGTTGGGCAAGAACAGGCTGAAATGCTGCGTCTCCCAGGGCAGATCTGTTTGTGGATCTTGGGAAGGAGGTAGAAGTAAGCTGTGCGGGGTTGGGGGACTAGGTGGTTGGATGACATGGGGGGGAAGATCTCCAGAGGAGATGAGGTCAGTGATGGTCTGGGTAACTATGGCTTAATGTTCAGCGGTGGGGTCATGGTCCAGGGGGAGGTAGGAGGAGGTGTCGGAGAGTTGGCGTTCAGCCTCTGCAAGGTAGAGGTCTGTTCACCAAACAACAACAGCGCTGCCCTTGTCAGCAGGTTTAATGACAATGTCAGGGTTGGACCTGAGAGAATGGAGTGCTGCGAGTTCAGAGGGAGGTAGGTCAGAGTGAGTGAGGGGAGTAGAGAAATTGAGATGGCTGATGTCACTCCAGTGGCTCCCAATGAAAAGATCAAGAGAGGGTAAGAGGCCAGAGGGAGGGGCCCAGGTGGAATGATAATTCTGAAGACGGGAGAAAGGGTCTGCTGGACGGGATGAAAACTCCCGGCCAAAGAAGTGGAGGCGAAGGTGATGGAAGAAGAGCTCAGCATCGTGTTGAGCTCGAAATTCATTGAGGTGGGGGCGTAAGGAGATGAAGCTAAGGCCTTTGCTGAGGACTGATCGTTCGGGGTCAGAGAGGGGAAGGTCAGACAGGATAATGAAAACAAGACAAATGGTGAGATTGGAAGGAAGGATAGAGTTAGAGAAAAATGAATGGAAAGAAGAATTGGGAGGGGCGTTGGTATCTAAGAGTTGTTGAAACTTGCGGTCCTTGACACCTGAAAGGAAGAAAAAAAGTTTTTGATTAAAGTTTTGGATGTGGTGAAGGAGGAAATGGAACTGCGGACCAGGACAGTTCTGAAGTAGAGTGAGTCGGTGTTGCTGAAGAGAGAGGTTGAGAACGTACATGTGGCAGCGCGTGGCGTTGAGGGTGGATCTCAGGAAGTGGTGAGAGCAGTGGTTCGAGGAACGTTGAATATCATGGAGATATCTGTAATCACGGGTGGATCCGAAACATGAAGGGTGGAATTTAAATTGGAATCCACGTGGAATAAGTCGGAGCCGGAGACAGTTGCTGAGGAAAGAGATGTGGCTGTGAAAGCGAGTTTTAGAAGAAGGGTAGATTTACATGGGTTCACATAGCTTTTGCTTCATCGGAGAAAATTGGGTGCTATAAACAAAATGCTTTTACTTTATTCAAATCTTTCTGCATCACATCCTACACAACTGTAGGATGTGATGAGTTTCTGGCACAATAAAGAATAATTCTGATGATACAAACAAGGTGACAAATTTCATTACTGACTAATGGTTTTAACTACATTTTAATGTGCATCCAAGCATTTACTATAAAAACACTTTGTGAAGTGTTGGAGATAAAAAGAAAAAGTCTGCAAGTGCTGAAAATTCTGTTTAGATCCATCAGCATTTAATACGAAAAAAAAACCTGAAGGTTCTGATGAAGGATCTCACTTCAAAGTGACCTTTTCACTTGTCAGATGCTGGCAAACCTACTGTGTATTGCCAGCATTTTTTGCATTATTTTCTTTAAGATTTTTGAGTTTGTTTCTGTTAACTAAACCTTCCCAATCCAGTTAACGAGCACTGACTGGGGATATGTTATTGGATAGTTTCCCCAAACATTGTGTAAGCTGCATGACTTTTCAAATTTCAAACCATGCTGACTACTTTGGGACTTTGGGAAATCTTGCAGTAGAAGTACAATACTGTATAGTTTATAAAGGATTATAATTTAGGAATGAAAATTATATCAGCAATAAATAACAGAGGTGATGTTACGGACCTCAGATATTTGATAGTTCTTTTCAGTAAGGATTGTTAAACAAATTAGCCTCCCTTAAGAGAATACTCCTGTAAATGAAAAGGAACTGTAAGAATCATCTTCAGCATTTTTCAGGGTGCTTTGACATCATTTGCCAACAGCTTTGTCTTACCCACACAGTAAATGCGAATCTTCTCCCCCATATTGTTAGACTGTATCAGTGCTATCATGATCCTTCCGGTTCCACTGCAGCTCTGAAGACCATTGCTGGCTCCCGCTTGGCCCCCTCCTGGTCGCTCTGCTTCCTAATCCGATTGCAACCTAACCACCTCCCTCAACTAGTGGCCCCCCCTCCCCTTCTCCCGGGGTGCAGGAGCCTGATGTTTTGCTGGTGAGCAGCCTGGGGACTCCCAGCAGGTGTCTGCAGCTCTTTGGTCTCATGTGGCCTGAGGCCAAGTATCGGGTGGGCCTCAGGCCTACCCGTTACAGTGCAGGGGTTGTCTCCGGCAGGCCGGTGTGAACCAATATCTAGGTCACTGAGTTTTCTGTTACCATTGAACTGGATGGGGAAGTAACATTGTTGTTAGATTGAGGCCGATTCACATTCAATAGACTTAGGTCCAGATATGATCAAAATAATCAGCCGTTTCCAGACTGCTCACCTATTCCTAGTCATGGCAGTTGTTGTGTTAACTTAATGGAGTTTTTGCTCAGCAAGAATTAAAGAAAATAAATCACTTTTGTGAAATTTTGCAGTAGCTATTCAAAGAATGTTGTATTATACCACTCTTTGTTTGAATAATGGTTGTACTCCTAGTTAAAATCTCACTTATAAATGAACAATGAACTCTTTATAGGTCCATGTTTTCAAGGCTACCCTGTAATAATAAATAGAGGGGAGGACTCTATTATAAACTGATTCTTACTGAGTAACAGAGTGGATCATATAAATTCCTGAGGCAGCACTGGCTTCTGTATGTGTCAGCGGATATCAAATAAAATGAAATGACAGTACCCACAGTTTTTTACACAGTCCCACTGTCCCAGAAATGTTAATAATGTCTGACACTGCATTTTAAAGTATTACTTATGCCATAACAATACATACTGATTGAGCTCTTCACAGCCTCTCATTAAATAATGTAATGCAGTTCTTGCTTTGCTTATATTGCTTTCAAAACTTTTTTTGTGTCAGCAGTACTTCCTTTACAAGTGCTCCATGGATTAGCGCAGCTCTCTTAAAGCCTTTTTAACCAAAGGAATTACTGGAATGCTTACCCTTAGCACTTTTCAGCAGCAGGAATCCTTACAGCAACTTTATAAATCGTTATATATACATATATATATATATTTTTACCATAAGCTGCCTCTCCACTGCAGGAGGGGATAGCTTAGCTGCTAGGAATGCTGATTCCAAATTAGCAGTCTTGGCAATATTCAGAACGAAGCTAGAGAATGTATATATTTTTTAAGATCTGCTAATAATTTTATCTTATGAAATGTAATTCCTTCAGCACCTCTCAGTGGATTTTTCACGTGAATGAAACAGTTCAAAATAGCATCAAATTGTAATAAAAAACCTTTAACAGTCAAAATGCCAGATTGAGAATACTCTACATTAGTTAAGTGCAAAATTCAGGGTGTTGCTATACATTATGATGCTTTGTTGATGACATTGATCCAAAATAGGCAAAGTATTCTACAACGTTCATTTGTTCTTAATGTTCTTTGTCAGTGGGTTATCAATATCCACGACCTTGTTTTTATGTGTTGGTGATTTGTAGAATTCTTTCTAGTGTTATTGGCTGTAGTATTGTGTTCTCGCCTCACATGATCTCACTATAACAAAAGCTGGAAATCTGAAATAAAAACAGAAAACGTTGGAATCACTCAGCAGATCAGGCAGCATCGGTGGGGAGACAAACAGAGTTAAAATTTCAGGTCGATGATCTTTCATCAGAACGTTAGGGGAATTTTAACTCGCCAGGATGAGTGGGGGAGGGGCGTCGGGGTGGAGGATTGGTGAGAGGCCTTAAAATTTCAAAAATCAGAAACCCGACCCCAACCGCCTCCAACTTCCGGTTTTAAAGGAGGATGGTTGGAGGGCAGGTGACTAACCTGCTGTCCAGAGGCGGGTCCGTAATTTAAATCTTTTAATGCCTCAAATTTTACCACAGTTTTAAATTTAACGGCTGCGGGCCGGGTTTCCCAAGACTCGGGAAACCCAACAGCTGAAGGGAGGCGAGAATGGCCGGATCCATCAGCTAAATACTTTTCCAGCACTGCCTGTGGGCCAGGGGGAGCAGGAGAGGGCCAGGGGGAGCAAGAGAGGGCCAGAGGGAGCAGGAGTGGGCCAGGGGGAGCAGGAGAGGGCCAGGGGGAGCAGGAGAGGGCCATGGGGAGCAGGAGAGGGCCAGGGGGAGCAGGAGTCGGCCAGGGGGAGCAGGAGTGGGCCATGGGGAGCAGGAGAGGGCCAGGGGGAGCAGGAGTCGGCCAGGGGGAGCAGGAATGGGCCAGGGGGAGCAGGAGTGGGCCAGGGGGAGCAGGAGAGGGCCATGGGGAGCAGGAGAGGGCCATGGGGAGCAGGAGAGGGCCATGGGGAGCAGGGGAGGGCCAAGGGGAGCAGGAGTGGGCCAGTGGGAGTAGGAGTGGGCCAGGGGGAGCAGGAATGGGCCAGGGGGAGCTGGAGAGGGCCAGGGGGAGCAGGAGTGGGCCAGGGGGAGCAGGAGAGGGCCAGGGGGAGCAGGAGTGGGCCAGGGGGAGCAGGAGTGGGCCAGGGGGAGCAGGAGTGGGCCAGGGGGAGCAGGAATGGGCCAAGGGGAGCTGGAGTGGGCCAAGGGGAGCAGGAGAGGGCCAGGGGGAGCAGGAGTCGGCCAGGGGGAGCAGGAGTGGGCCAAGGGGAGCTGGAGTGGGCCAAGGGGAGCAGGAATGGGCCAGGGGGAGCTGGAGAGGGCCAGGGTGAGCAGGAATGGGCCAGGGGAGCAGGAGTGGGCCAGGGGGAGCAGGAGTGGGTGAAGGGGAGTAGGAGTGGGCCAAGGGGAGCAGGAATGGGCCAGGGGGAGTAGGAGTGGGCCAGGAGGAGCAGGAGTGGGCCAGGGAGAGCAGGAGCGGGCCAGGGGGAGCAGGAGTGGGCCAGGGGGAGCAGGAGAGGGCCAGGGGGAGCAGGAGAGGGCCATGGGGAGCAGGAGAGGGCCATGGGGAGCAGGAGAGGGCCAAGGGGAGCAGGAGTGGGCCAGGGGGAGCAGGAGTGGGCCAGGGGGAGCAGAAATGGGCCAGGGGGAGCTGGAGAGGGCCAGGGGGAGCAGGAATGGGCCAGGGGGAGCAGGAGAGGGCCAGGGGGAGCAGGAGAGAGCCAAAGGGAGCAGGAGTGGGCCAGGGGGAGCAGGAGTGGGCCAGGGGGAGCAGGAGTGGGCCAGGGGGAGCAGGAATGGGCCAAGGGGAGCTGGAGTGGGCCAAGGGGAGCAGGAATGGGCCAGGGAGAGCTGGAGAGGGCCAGGGGGAGCAGGAGTGGGCCAGGGGGAGCAGGAGTGGGCCAAGGGGAGCTGGAGTGGGCCAAAGGGAGCAGGAATGGGCCAGGGGGAGCTGGAGAGGGCCAGGGGGAGCAGGAATGGGCCAGGGGAGCAGGAGTGGGCCAGGGGGTGCAGGAGTGGGTGAAGGGGAGTAGGAGTGGGCCAAGGGGAGCAGGAATGGGCCAGGGGGAGTAGGAGTGGGCCAGGAGGAGCAGGAGTGGGCCAGGGAGAGCAGGAGTGGGCCAGGGGGAGCAGGAGTGGGCCAGGGGGAGCAGGAGTGGGCCAGGGGGAGCAGGAATGGGCCAGGGGGAGCAGGTGTGGGCTGGGGGAGCAGGAATGTGTCAGGGGGGAGCAGGAGTGGGCCAGGGGGAGCAGGAATGGGCCAAGGGGAGCAGGAGTGGGCCAGGGGGAGCAGGAATGGGCCAGGGGGAGCAGGAGTGGGCCAGGGGGAGCAGGAGTGGGCCAGGGGGAGCAGGAGTGGGCCAGGGGGAGCAGGAGTGGGTGAGGGGGAGCAGGAGAGGGCCGGGGGAGCAGGAGTGGGCCGGGGGAGCAGGAGTGGGCGAGGGGGAGCAGGAGTGGGCCAGGGAAGCAGGAATGGGCCAGGGGGAGCAGGTGTGGGCCAGGGGGAGCAGGAATGGGCCAGGGGGAGCAGGTGTGGGCTGGGGGAGCAGGAATGGGCCAGGGGGAGCAGGAGTGGGTGAGGGGGAGCAGGAGTGGGCCAGGAGGAGCAGGAGTGGGCCAAGGGGAGCAGGTGTGGGCCAGAGGGAGCAGGAATGGGCCAGGGGGAGCAGGAGTGGGCCAGGGGGAGCAGGAGAGGGCCAGGGGGAGCAGGAGTGGGCCAGGGGGAGCAGGAGTGGGCCAGGGGGAGCAGGAGTGGGCCAGGGAGAGCAGGAGAGGGCCAGGGGGAGCAGGAGTGGGCCAGGGGAGCAGGAGTGGGCCAGGTGGAGCAGGAGTGGGCCAGGGAGAGCAGGAGTGGGCCAGGGGAAGCAGGAATGGGCCAGGGGAGCAGGAGTGGGCCAGGGGGAGCAGGAGTGGGCCAGGTGGAGCAGGAGTGGGCCGGGGGAGCAGGAGTGGGCCGGGGGAGCAGGAGTGGGCCGGGGGAGCAGGAGTGGGCCGGGGGAATAGGAGTGGGCCGGGGGAGCAGGAGTGGGCCAGGGGGAGCAGGAGTGGGCCAGGAGGAGCAGGCGTGCTTTCCCCCAAGCAAACCTACCGCGATCTGCCTCCATCCCACGATGTTCAGACACCCCCTCCCCCCCGATCGTACTCCCTCTCTGCGGTCCAATGCCCCCCCTCATGATTTCCCCCCCCCCCGATCCATGATCTCATCCCCAATCTCACCCCCGACCTTCCATCCCCGATCTCACCCTTGACCTTCCATCCACGATCTCCCCCCGACCCACGATCTCTCCCCCCATATCTTCTCTCCGTTCCCTGGCTGTGGGCTACCAGGGCAGGCCTTCCCGCCCTTCAGCCAGCTAGCCTCTCAATCTGTCTGGATCCTGACTGGGAAACAGAGAAAATTTTTAAAAATATGATCATGCCGTTAAATTCAGCAGGGCCTTCATCTTGCTGCTATGACCCCCAACCGCTCCCTCCCAGCCTCTCTGTAAATATCAGGGCCCTTAACTCTGTTTCTCTCTCCATAGATACTGCCTGATCTGATGAGTGTTTCCAGCATTTTCTGTTTTCATTTATGATCTCACTATAGCTAGTGCACAGATTATATTCTTGAATCACATGATCTCTTCAATAATATCTAGTTGAGAGAACACAGCATAGCTCAAATATTATCAATGGTGCCTTCTTGTTTTGCACCTGAAGCTTTGCATTCATTGGATCAATACACCAAACAACAGTAAGAGACAACAGTGCTGGTCAGAGGCAGTGTTACCTGCTTCTGCTTTTAGTGACAAACTAGTCTGAGAGGCTATCCTCGGAAGCTACTTGAATAAAAGTATTTTGGGTGATATGTTTTTTTAAACATAATCCCATACATGGTTGAATCTTTGGACCTGTTTAAAATATAGGGGGCTACTTTCCTCTGTGTATTAGCTGTCGCAAAATTATAAACCCGCATATAAAGACTGGGTTTATGATTTCAACAATAGCTTGCAGTCATGTCGTGCCTTTAATGTAATAAAACACCCCAAGGCACTTCATATAGGAGAGAATAGACACCAAGCAGAACTAGAAGAGTGAGGAGGGCTCACTAACACCAGGGACGGAAGTGGTAAAGTGGAGAGATTTAGCGAGGGAGTTCCAGAGAGTATGATCAAGGCATCTGAAATGTCAGCACAGATGGAGGAGTGGCAGAAAGGGAGATGTACAGAAGGCCAGAATCAAAGGACTGAAGGGCATGGAATGTCGGGTTGGAGGAATTTGCAAAGGTCGGGTGGGGCAAGATTATGAAGAGATTTGAAAAAACGATAAGGATTTTGAATTCACTGCATTGGAAGAGAAATAACCAGTCGAGGTCAACAAGGTGATGGGTAAGTAGGATTTACTGTGGAGCAGGATGTGTGTGATGGAGCTGGGGCTTGTATAGGGTGGAGCTTGGGAGGCTGAGTGTATAAAAGAAATTTCTCCCCATAGTTATCACAAAAATAATGATGGATTTTACTTGTTAGAAACCTCTGAGCTTGCTCTAAAGAGTTTCTCTTTTCAAGAAATTTACAAGATGGTAAGCGGCATTGGGGATGCCATACAGTTTTAATATTTTCCACAAAGAACTTGAATTTTATACAGTACCTTATCACTTCTCTCCGAAACATCCAAAGCACTTCATGTAGAATGATCTACATTTTGCAGTTATTGTTGTTGTATGGGTAAACACATCAGCAAGATCAAACATCAGTGAGGTGAATGAACAATTCATCTGCTTTTTGGTGCTGTTAGTTGAGGGAGGAATATTGGCCAAGACACCTCTCCACTGTTCTTCAAGTAGGACCATGGGATCTTTCCACTTGAACAATAGATGGGACCTCAGTTTAACATCTCATCTGAAGGATGTTACATCTGACAATACAACACTCTTTCAGTATTATACTGAAATACCAGCCTAGATTATGTACACAAGCCCCGGATGAGGACGTAGAACCCACAACGCACTTCCTCAGAGGCAAAAGTGCTACCAACTGAGCAAAACTGACAACAGTAGTCTAAGGACACTGTCAGAGACTTGCTTTAAATCAAAAAAGGAAACTATAGCTGGAACTTGAAATTTGAAACATCTTTTTTCAACCAGCTGAGAGGCAGAAAGGTCTGGGCCATTCATGGCCAGAGGCCAGAAGCCAGTCTTTCTTGCTTCATTAATGTTTCTCTCTTTTCCATCCTTGGGTCTTTGTAAACAGCAAACAACAGAAAACTTTGGCAAGGACTGATAAGTGCTGTGACCCTATAATCCTGGCATAATATATGAACAACCTTCTAAGGAAAGGGGATAATACATCTCTTTCAATCTGTAGACAATTTATCTTATTTCCAGAGAATAAACATAGTTCATGCAGCTGTGTGGAGAGCATATAAACCGAGATTCTATCAATTCCTGTCACGTTGTTGCTTGTTATTCTTCATCTTGCCAATTCTGTTTCAGTTTCCCCTGAATGCTAGTATCAAGGTCTGTGATTAATTGGCCCAGCTGTGACTTGGCTGTTTTGTTCGTTAATGGTTCTTGGTTTGGTACTTTATGAAACTGTTTATGTGATTATGTACGTCCTGCTGGCATATTTAATGAAAAAAGTTTTATTTTTTTCTCCCTTTGAATGTAGTATTTATGAGCATCATTAACATATCGGTGAAATCTGTAAGGATTTGCAGACTGATACATTGCTGATAGTTGTTGTCACCAGTCAAGTTTCTATCAGTTGTAACTAGAGCTCTTATTATATTCACTTGAGAAATAAGAGGGAGATATACAGGTGGCAGTAATCAACGGAGAGTGAAAAGGACTCATTGAAATAAAACTGATCAAAAGTCAACTGTGAATGGATGGATATCTTGAACTAAAAAAAGAAAGTGTTGGATATGTCCAGCAGGTCAGTCAGTGTCTAAAAGAGCAAAATACATTGATGATTCAGATGAGACCTTTCATTGGATCTCTTCTGTTCACCCAAAATGTTAATCTATTCTTTGGAAACGAAATGACTTGAAGTGCATTTCCAGTGTTTCTTTGATTTCAGAATTCCAGAATTTTTAATTTATTGTTCACTTCAAAATAGTAAGTAAAACAGATGGAAATGTGATATTATGAAAGTAAAGCAATTAACATTTGATTCAATCAAAATGATATTTATAGTCTAGCACCAGTATTTGTGAATGTGTTATGGTAGTGTTTTGTACTGTTAAAGCTGTTTCTCAGAGTAGGATTGTGTGAGCCACTGAATATCTGTTTTGTAAAGAGCGCTTGCTAAATATTTGAAAAGATGGCCAAAGCTTGTTAAAGGTGTTTTGAGGGCAAGTTTTACATCAGTGAGAACAGAAGCTCTGACTGTAAATTTGCCTGCGACCTGTCCATATTGCAAGAATTCAGTAAACTGTAAGTCTTTTCAGGAGTGCCTTAAACTTCAAACAAAACTTTAATCACAAGTTAGATGGCATTGCACCAATTGGGATTTGGTCTAACCAAGTGAGATATGGTCGGTTTAATAAAGCAAAAAAAAGCGTGGAATTAGCTGCAGTGTGGATCTAATTACTATGTTTAACTTACCTAATTATAGGAACATTGCAAATACTTTCAAATACTTTTTCAAACTTTGATAAGCTGTTGCAAATGATTGAAAAAACAGCAGGGAAACTTACATTGTTCTTGCAAAAAGTTGAAAAAGGGAGAGATATGCCCTGTTGGTTAGCAACCGTGAATGCAATAAGCTGACATTGAGTCAACTAGCTCTTTGTAATTTGAAGGTCCAATGTGCTGGGATGGGGGAGGGGTTAGACTGGCCACCATTCTAAATTGTTAATTCTGATAAAGTCTGACTGGTCTGAAAGGAATTAGTAAAATTATTGATTGCACGCCTTTCAAGTCTACCATATTTCTGCACTAATCCAGTTTAAGCCTGTAATGTCTCGAAAGCCTTTGATCAGTCATAGGCAGAAAATCCAAATAATCCTAGCCCATGTGGGCCAATATAGCCCTACTCTAGGGAGAATCCAGCTCGGCAATGGTATGCATTGGCTGGTAAATCATTGTGAATTCATAAACAAGTCTCTTAGGTCCAGAGGAGATTTGATGGTTGATGCTCTGTCTGGTTCAATGCAATGCTGTCGGACTGATGAATAATAAAAGGGGATAGTTAAAAAGCCAAGCCCGTTATTCAGTGGAGATGAAGACCGAAATATGTGTTTGATCACTGCTTTACCGCTTTGTGCAGATATCATAAACTCTTCTTGTATTTTTGTGAGGAGACCCTCGAATGCCACATTCTTCATCGGTTTGTGTAGCGAGCACAAATCGCAATGCGCCTGTTAGGTCCTTGAGGGAAACGTCCATTTATCAAAAGAAGTTTTGAAGATGGTTATTTGGGATTATATCTATCATGCAGATTTTTGCACACATTCCTTGCTGTCTGCACATTGGTTTCGGCACATACAATCCCAATGATTTCTTCCATCGGGATAAAGGCAGGTTGGAAAGAGGTAGGGTGATCTTAAGACCTCTTTGAAAGGCCTTTTGAAATGTCACCCATGAACACTTAAGGTAGAAATTTATGGATGAAAGAGAAAAGTGCAAAATTTAAAAAAAACAAGTCACTTTATGACGGGTAACCTTCCAAAACCCCTTTGTTTCTATGACTTTGAACAATTTCTTAACATCTGTTCGTGGCTCCACTTGAATAACTTCCATTTCTCCAAGGAATTATTTTCACACATGTGCCATAACACAGGTGCTGTGAAATTCTTTCTGCTTTTGGCTTCCTTGCTTTAAAGAGACAGGGTCCCTTTGTTGATCCACACAGGCTGAATTTCCAAACAATTAAAAATAAAGTGCACACAGAATTTCTATTTACTCATGTGAGCCTTAATAGCTTTTTGGACCATTAAAATAAAGTTAGCCCAACTGGATGAGAATTTTACTGCTGAAAGCTGGCAATGTCTACATTTTCTGAGTCTATACAGAATTAGATTGTAGATTTTTAATAGGATTTTAGGAATATATATGACACCATTTTTAAAATCCAATTCAGCAGAGTGTGATTCAAAGCCAACAACCCCTCTAAAATTGAATGCATTTTTTAAACCTGTTTACAACATGGGTTACAGGTCATAGTTTTTAATCTTTGTCCATTCATTTTTGTGAATGGGCAACTCTTTTCAGGAACGCTGTCCCTAGGATTATGCTGCTTCTGCTGTGAACATTACCAGGAATACAATTTAAGCAAGGATAATAATATAAAGAGGCTACAGGACATAAACAGGAATACAATAGAAACAGGAATACAATAGAAACTGGAATACAATAGAAACTGGAATACAATAGAAACTGGAATACAATAGAAACAGGAACATAATATAAACAGGTATATAATATAAACAGGAACACAATATAAACAGGGATATAATATAAATATGTGTGAAAATATCAAAAGAAGGAGAATGAGGAAAAATCTTTCTTGAACAAACTGCATTTCTCAATTGATGCAGCACTGGTTACTGTGATAATTGTGAGACATCTCATTATAATATTTAAATCAGGCTCCCACAGTGCAGTTGGGAGCCTGATTTAAATTTAAGGCTGGCCAGCCGGGTTTCCCAGAGCTCGGGAAACCTGGCAGCAAAATGGAGATGGGAGCAGGCGGATCATGCAGGGAAGTGATTTTCTAGCACTGCTTGTCAGCCAGGAGGAGCAGGAGTGCTTCCCCTGGCCTCTCCTAGCTGCCGTGATTGGCCGGCAACCCCTCCAAACCCCCTGATCTTGGCCTCCCTCCCTCCCGATTGCCGTACTCCGACACCCCTTCCGACCCCTCCAGCCCCCCGATTTTTGCCTCCCTCCCGATTGCCAAGCTCTGACCCCTCCTCCAACCCCCGATCTTTTCCTCCCTCCCTCGCGATTGCCATACTCTGCCCCCCACCCAAACCCCGATCTTTGCCTCCCTCCCTCCCAATTTCCATGCTCTGATCCCCCCACCACCATGCCCCAATCTTTGCCAATTGCCGAGGACCGTCCCCAGCAGTTCCTGACTGCGGCCTTTGACCGCTGGCTTTCCCGCCCAGCAGTGGGCCAGCCTGTCAAACCGGCCGGCTGCCGGGCAGGAAATAGAATAAAAAAATGACAATGAAGTCCTGCCATTAAATTTGGCAGGACCTTCGCGTTCTTGGGATTTTCGGGTTCCCCCCACTCCCTTCCCGCCTCCCCTTATTTTATGATGTGACACAGGACAGAGCTCGGGTCTGTCACAAAGGCATTTCAACAATGGGATATCAGATGAACACGTTAATATCCAAACATTCACAAAGTGTAAATTCAAGGCCTAAACATTTAAGCAATATCCTTACAGGCGTTCTGTGAATTTATCAGTAACTCCTGAAATGGTCATACCATCTCAATAAATATCAGCTCAGTCAGTCATGTGAAGAATAGACCTGGACACGTCCAGGCTCTGATGCAGTTGGAATTAGGGATTAACACAGGCTTGAATAGATTTGCTGGTGTGACTCAGATTTGCAGTATTTTCTTCCATGATATTTACATATGCAGCTGTGCTCATGGAAACCACTAGAAATTGTGCCCACAGTTGTGTTTTGTTTGGCTTTGGAAACATTTGATTATGTAATAAAAACATTTAAGTGCAAAGTAGCCCAATATGAGAGCAGAGGCCATCGGAATAGAAGTGAACATCTTTCTCTCATCTCTGCTGGGAAGCGGAGGCACTTAGATCTGAAATTTGTCCTTTACTGATAAAATTGGACAGTGATGTAGAGATCTTATTGCTGTCCATTGTTTGTGAGGGGGACCCCTCGTGGTCACACCAGCACATGTCAGACAAATGGAGAACTGGCAGCAATGACAGCAGATTGCCACAAGATGGTGCTGAATTCACTCTGTAAAAGATTTTGCAGCAGTACTTGACAGGGATTTTCTCAACTCGTTCATTGCGTACTTGCATTTTGAATGAGAAGCAGGAAAATGTACACTTACACATGTTACTGACTCTAAAATTGATTGGAAAGTCTCCATTCCTATCTCGGGATTGTCACAGTCAGGCAACCAGAGACTCTGATTAAGGTTTGTTATATTCTAAAGATGAGTGAGTTATGTGTTCAGATCAAATAATTGAAATACCAGCATAACTAGACTGGTAGTATTATGTTAAAGGCTTGATGAAGCAGGTTTCAAGATGATGAAACCCACAGTTATTAGAGTCTACTGAAACAAACTAACAGCTGCCCTTAGTCAGAGATGTACCCAACTGAGAAAGCTGAAACTGGACAGGAAAACTCCATCTAATAATCAGGGCAATATAATTATAAAGATAAAGAAATCTGCTCACTATGTGCTACTCTAGGATAGAATGGAACTTTATTTCAAAACCTTTAACAGAACCATAGAAGGAGGCTAGAACAAGCTAAAACTAATCCCACTGCCCTGCTGTCTCCCCACTGCCCTGTATCTTCCTGTGCTACAAATGTTTATCCACTTCTTAGTGTCACACTCTCTCACTCTTTTTGTTACACACGACCGTTTTTTCGCTCTCACTCCATTCACCATGTGCTGATTTCACCTCCCACACTCACAGTAATGACTTATCTCAGAAATGCTGGTTATTTCTTTGAATTTGCTGTGGGATCCAGCTCTCTGACAAATGACTTCACTTGCCTTGATAGCAAGTTAGGCACGATTACATAATTCTACAAAATTCTGCTACTCAGCTTGCTTTTGGAGGAGGAGGATACAAACTTTACAAATTACAATGTCTAAGATGATACACTTAAGCAATCATTTAGTTATAACTTTACAGCAAATACTGCGATTTATGCATTCGTCCTTATTTTTTCCTATATTCTACTTTTCTTCATATATTGTTAAATGACAGCAAAAATTCCATTAGGAGAATGATGCTGATCAAATTTCCTCATGGTTCAGAAAACACGCTGGTGTGTAACTATGATTTATTAATGATTGCATAACAATTGCTCCATTTCAAAGTATAACAGCACTCTGGAGATGATGCTATGCAACATTATAACTGCTTAACATAGTTATATCAAATTCCTCTGTTATTTTCACTGAGATATTAACCCATTTTCAATCGATCAGTTAACACGTTCATCAAAATAGCATTCGTACTATAATATCACATGCCGTAATTTCCAGGTTAATATTACATATGTTCGGTTTCCGAAGTCTAGAATTCATCAAGTGTTTGTCCATTGCTCCTCGGCTACTCTCACTAGGTTTAGCATGACGACCGAGGCAAGGTCCCAGGGTGTGGCACTTGGAGCCACTAGTGAGAGGTGGGTGAGTCGTCAGGACCAACTGCTAGTAAGAAAGAAAGAAAGAACTTGTATTTATATAGCACCTTTCATGACTTCAGGACGCCGCAAAGCGCTTTACAGCCAATGAAGTACTTTTGAAATGTAGTCACTGTTGTAATGTAGGGAAACAATTTGCACACTGCAAGATCCCACAAACAGCAATGAGATAAATGACCACATAATCTGTGCTGTTGGTGGAGGGATAAATATTGGCCAGGATACCTCCGCTGCTCTTCTTCGAAATAGTGCTATGGGATCTTTTATGTCGACCTGAGAGGGCAGACAAGGCCTCGGTTTAACGTCTTATCCAAAAGGCAGCACCTCTGACAGTGCAGCACTCCCTCAGTACTGCACTGAAGTGTCAGCCTAGCATATTTGTACTCCAGTCTCGGGAGTGGGTCTCATAAACCCATGACCTTCTGACTCAAGAGGCGAGTGTGCTACAACTGAGCCACGGCTTACACCTTTCTGGGTAGAACCACCCTTCTGAGTGTGGTTGTTTACAAAGCAGAGATGCTGCCTTCAGGGTTCACCCCAAACACCCCCTTGGCCCCATTGCCACTGCTGAGTTGTTGGATAGGAATATATCAGTGGTAGTATTACATATGTAAGGCAAATATCAGTTTAAGGAACAAATAATGGATTCTGTCAATTCGCATATAAGTGCAATTACTAAACATGATGAAATAATTCTCTTTTATTATCCAATTTAAGCCTACAAGGCCTGTCCCTGACGGAAATGCAGGTGAAATCCATTTCAGACCTGAAGCTTCTTTCATTTGCTCATGGTAATTACAATAATCATGAGCTCAAACTCATTCAAGTAATTTAGTAATTGGCCATGTGTTGCTGCACATTGGCAGAATGTCTGATACATGAAGGTTCACTCGGTTAATCCCGGGGATGAGGGGGCGGACATATGAGGAGAGGTTGAGTAGATTGGGACTCTACTCATTGGAGTTCAGAAGAATGAGAGGCGATCTTATTGAAACATATAAGATTGTGAAGGGTCTTGATCGGGTGGATGCAGTAAGGATGTTCCCAAAGATGGGTGAAACTAGAACTAGGGGGCATAATCTTAGAATAAGGGGCTGCTCTTTCAAAACTGAGATGATGAGAAACTTCTTCACTCAGAGGGTGGTCGGTCTGTGGAATTTGCTGCCCCAGGAAGCTGTGGAAGCTACATCATTAGATAAATTTAAAACAGAAATAGACAGTTTCCTAGAAGTAAAGGGAATTAGGGGTTATGGGGAGCGGGCAGGAAATTGGACATGAAGCTGAGTTCGGATCGGTCAATGCCCTGTGGGTGGCGGAGAGGGCCCAGGGGCTATGTGGCCGGGTCCTGCTCCGACTTCTTGTGTTCTTTAGATTTGTGGTTGGGATCAGATCAACCATGATCTTATTGAATGGCGGAGCAGGCTCGAGGGGCCGATTGGCCTACTCCTGCTCCAATTTCTTATGTTCTTATGTTCTTATGAATCCATTCCTACATTACAACAGTGACTACACTTCAAAATTACTTCATTGGCTGTAAACCACTTTGGGACATCTTGAGGTTGTGAAAGGCACTATATAAATGCAAGTCTTTCTTCTTTCTACTTTTATGGCTTTTTATTAACTAGTTATTCAGGAACATGTCGTACAGGAGCTTGACTGTACATTGTAACTTCGACATGGTTTCACTGCAACACAATTTAATAACTAGTTCTATATTACAGAGCCTTGGCTTTCCAGGAATGCAGGATTCCGTAGCACTTGAAAGCTGACAGAGAAATTAGACAGACAAACATAATTGGCAATAAATGGATTTACGATCATGGTGAGCATAATGACTAAATTACTCAGTCGTGTCGGTGCTTTTCTTGGTGAACATACCCACCAATGCTCCAGACGTGTGACCAATGCTGCTCGAAGCTGATATTTTACCACTGTCCCGATCCCATACTGAACCTACTGCATGCCTGTAAGGGAATACAAGCCTAGTCTATGCAATCAATCCTCATAATTTAACCGTTTTAGCCCTGGTATCATTCTGGTGAACCTTGCTACACCCCCTCCAAGGTGCGGTGGCTAGAACTGAATGCAGTACTCCAGATGGGGTCTAACCAGAGCTTTATAAAATTTTAACATAAGTTCCATCCCTTTGTATTCCAGATCCTTTGTGATAAAGGCCAAGGCCATAAAGTTAACCATGAATGTTGCTACACTGCAGTGCCCTTGCAGCATTTGGCAGGGCTTGGCATCTTCCCTCTGCTGGCCCAGATTCTGAGGAGGCAGGTTACCACAGTCATTCCCAGGTGGGTTTGCCTGAGCAGAAATGGTTGGTGTGGCTCCACTGGCAACACTGGCACCTAATCGCCATGGCGAGACTTCTTTCATGCAATACCATGTAAAGCCTGACATGCTGTGATTGAGATGCTTCTGAAGAACCTTCCAGCATAAGGGTTAGACAGGTAATGACATCTCATCGTGATGCCAGAGAATCTGCTGGTGCAGCAGTCATCAGGAAGGGAGTCTCCACCAACAGCGAGTGCCCATGTGGGGTTTGTTACCAGGGGACCCAGAGCACCTCTCGGGCAGCCTGACCTACCTGCCCGCTAGTCCCCTGTTTCTCCAAACGCATCAGCTCGAGGGATTCCTGGTGACAAACCATCTGGTGCCAATAAAGGGAGCTTGGGAGAAAATAAATAAATAACTGCACCAGGCATGAAAGATCATGAAAATCTAAGTGTCCGCTGGAAACAAAAACACACTTATAAGAAGGGCCTTTAAAAGTCCTTTAAAGTGTACGGGGCTTTTAAATGACATCCCGCCTGCAGGCCTGCCTGAGGCCTGGTCCTCCACCTACCAGGTTTCACTGGTGTGCTGGAAACTCAGTGTCCAGCGAGGCCCGATGGCCCGGAAATGGTGCCGAGACCTTCCCTGCCCCTTCTGCTTGTGTTAATGAAGCTCCCGCCTGCCTCGGGTGGGGGTTTCCAGACAACTGTCTCAGGCCCAACCCGACCTTAAACAAACATGAATCTGTCGGAACTGATTTCTGCCAGATTGCCGTATCTCTTGCGTCCCGCTACTACCCCAATTTAGGGTGGCAGCGAGACAAAAATCACCCCCGGTGAGTTTCGAGCTGAAGTGGAGACGGGCGGAATTTGTTGTTGGCTAAAAGACAATTCCATGATCTGGGTGCATTGAGGACATGTTTTAGATTAGTTTGTTTCTTAATGGTATCTTGAAACAGCTTCAGAAACGTGTTGTCACAAAGTGATTCTTGCTTTAAGATAACCATCTGTTCCTTTAAGAGGCACTGTCATGTATCAACAGTAAATATCCCAGTTATCTTTCTTTCCTTCATCTCTCAGTTTCCTTCTCTTCATACTGTAGGCTCCTTTGTGGTTTCAAGCTCCATTGTTTTTTCATTATGTAGTTCATGCAATACATGTGGATTGAGTTACACAGCTGATATCCGTTACATAATGATCCAGAGTAATCCAAAAGCTACAGTACATAATGGATAAAACAGCCTGCAGTTGGGTAAATACTTTACCCACATGTTCTGTGATGGCTAGACTAGTGTCTGATTCATTCTTCCTAATTTACCCTTAATATTCTAAACTTGAAATACTTCTCAATCTGATATTTAATCTTTATGTTGTGCGTTGTCAGCAAACAGGAAATGAGGTAAACTCTGAGCCTACGGGTTTCTTAAAAAAAAATTATAAATGTGGTTTCCCTGATTCTGTTAAATTATTTTCTGTTACCTATTTAAGTCCACACTATGCTAGGAATAGTTTTAATTTATGGTGCCCCTGAAATGGTTAAAAAGATGTGCATGAAATTGGTGCAAGTTGATTTTTTGTTTGGTTACGCCCATTCTTTCATATGGAGAAGCTCTTCACTTTCATTTTCCACATTCACCAGACCGTCTGAAAGCTCCCAGCAGAGAAGTGCAGAGGAAAGGCATCATCCCATCACTTTGTGGCACACCACTTCTTAAATTCTATTTGAGAATGGGACTGATAAGGATAGGGATAGGGATTGTGCTATGGATCGGGATATGGGCAGACATAGACATAGATAGAAATAGATATAGACATAGACAGGCATAGACATAGACATAGAAAGACATAGGCATAGACATAGATAGAAATAGATATAGACTTAGACAGACATAGACATAAACATAGACAGACATAGACATAGATAGAAATAGATATAGACTTAGACAGACATAGACATAAACATAGACAGACATAGGCATAGACATAGATAGAAATAGATATAGACTTAGACAGACATAGACATAAACATAGACAGACATAGACATAAACATAGACAGACATAGACATAGATAGAAATAGATATAGACATAGACAGACATAGATATAAACATAGATAGAAATAGATATAGACATAGACAGACATAGACATAGACAGACATAGATAGAAATAGATATAGACATAGACATAGACAGACATAGACATAGATAGAAATGAATATAGACATAGACAGACATAGACATAGACATAGACAGACATGGACATAAACATAGATAGAAATAGATATAGACATAGACAGACATAGACATAGACAGAAATAGATATAGACATAGACATAGACCGACATAGACATAGATAGAAATAGATATAGACATAGACATAGACAGACATAGACATAGATAGAAATAGATATAGACATAGACATAGACCGACATAGACATAGATAGAAATAGATATAGACATAGACATAGACAGACATAGACATAGATAGAAATAGATATAGACATAGACAGACATAGACATAAACATAGATAGAAATAGATATAGACATAGACAGACATAGACATAAACATAGACAGACATAGATATAGACATAGACAGACATAGACATAGATGTAGACAGACATAGACATAGATAGAAATAGATATAGACATAGACAGATATAGACATAGACAGACATAGATATAGACATAGATAGAAATAGATATAGACTGAGATGATCAAATAGTCACAAGCCACAATGGTCCCTATGCTGTGGGTCAGAAGGTTGGGAATTCCATCTGGAGGACAGCAGGCAAGGGTTGAATAGCAGGAATGTGAGGATGGATAAACATTCTGGAGTTTTACGTGATTATCTTTAGAGATCAAAGAGTGTTTCTGCAGAAATTTCCCTCAGAAATTAAATGAATTGGAGAAATCCATAATAGGATAGGTTTGCATATGGTCGGTCTATGGAAGGAGCAGGCTAGTATTCTTGCATAAAACCCTTTTGAGATTTCAGAAGTTTTTTTTACACCATAAATTCACCCCACGTGATATCCTGTGTAAATATGTCTGCTTTTTAAGCTTGGTCTGATTACCTTAATGATCAGCATTTTAGCGGATTTATTTGCATGCTTATTTCTTTGTTGTAAAGTGCAAACCCTACCCTCAGATTGCTGTGGCTCTGTTCCTCCCCTGGTCACTGTAATTTTGATGAATTTATTGCTCAGCTGCTGATCAACATCAGGGCTCTTCTGCCTAAAAGTGCAGTTTTTAAAGGGAATGCGGTGGAACCTCAAACCTGCCGCAATATTGGACAAAAAGTGCTAGTTTTCTAAATGGGATCTATTCTGTTACCAAGATTTTATACACTGGAAAATCTTTTCAAAACTGCAGAATTAGGGATTATTACACACTGTTGCACAGAGCTAATTTCTACCTGAATAACTTTAGTTTCTAGGCTGAAAGAAGCCATTTTACATTTTGTTTTAATACTGCGAGACAGCAAGAAGGATGGATCTTTTAGGAATCTTGAAATATGTCCAGAACTCTGTTCCTAGCTCAGCTTTCCCACCGTGTTAGATTGCATAAGAAACCATTTGACCCATTCCCTCCAAGGTACCATGCAGAACTACGTTGTCATGGCTTCAAGCTAATCCAATTCCAAATTTCTCAGGAAGGTGAGTTATACCAGATCTAACCTCTCAAAAGCTAAACCAACGAGCTTCCCATAAATAGAATCATAGAATCTTACAGCATTTGGATGCCATTCAGCCCGTTGTGCCTGTGCCGGCTCTTTGAAAGAGCTGTCCCATTTAGTCTCACACCCCATCTTTTTCCCCATAACCCTGCAAATCAATTCTCTTCAAGTACATGTCCAATTGCCTTTTGAAAGTTCCTATGGAATCTGATTCCACCACCCTTTCAGGTAGTGTGTTCCAGATCTTCACAACCATCAGTGTGAAAACATTTCTCCTCATTTCCCCTCTAGTTCTTTTGTTAATTATTTTAAATCTATGACCTTTGGTTACGGTCCCACTTGCCAGAGGAAACAGTTCCTCCCTACTTGATCTATCAAAAGCCCTCATAATTTTGAACATCTCTATCAAATCTCTCCTTAACCTTCTCTGCTCTAAGGAGAACAATCTCAGCTTCTTCAATCGCTCCACATAACTGAAGTCCCTCATCTCTGGCATCATCCTGGTAAACCTCTTCTGTACCCTCGCCAAGGCCTTGAGATTCTTCCTAAAGTGTGGTACCCAGAATTATATACAATACTTCAGCTGAGGCCTAACTAGCGATTTGTAAAGGTTTAGCATGACTTCCTTGTTTTTGTATTCAATACTCCTATTTACAAAGCCAAGTATCCCATATGTTTTCTTAACCGCCTTATCAACTTGCCCTGCCACCTTCAAAGATTTGTGAATATGTATCCCCAGGTCCCTCTGCTCTTGCACCCCCTCAAAATGGTACCATTTAGATTATACTGCCTCTCCATGTTGTTCCTCCCAAAATGCATCACTTCACACTTATCCACAGTAAATTACATCTGCCGTGTGTCTGCCCATTTCACCAGTCTGTCTACGTCCTCCTGAAGTCTGCTACTATCCTCCTCACTATTACATTGCCAAGTTTTATATCATCCACAAACTTCAAAATTGTACTCCCTATACCAAGTCCAGGTCATTTATATGTAAGAAAAGCAATGGTCCTAATACCGACCTTGGGTAACCCCACTGCATACTTCTCTCCAGTCAGAAAAACATTTGTTCACCACTACTCTCTGCCTCCTATTCCTTAGTCAATTATGTACCCAAGTTACCCATCCCTTTAATACCATGTGCTTCTATTTTCTGAATAAATCTGTATTGTGGTACTTTATCAAATATTTTTGAACGTTCATATATACATCTACTGAACTATCTTCATCAACCCTCTCTGTTACTTCATCAAAGAACTCAATCAGGTTAGTCAGGCACAATTGCCTTTAAAAAATCCATGCTGGTTGTCCCTTATTAACCCATGCTTCTCCAAGTGAAAATTAATTTTGACCTTAACAATGATCTCTAGTAGTTTTCCCACACTGACATTAGACTGACTGGCCTATAGTTACCAAGTCTATCCCCCTCCCCTTTTTTGAATAGGGGTGTAACATTTGTAATCTTCCAGTCCTCTGGCACCACTCCCATATCCAAGGAGGATTGAAAGATTGTGGTCAGAGCTTCTGTTATCTTCACCCTTGCTTCCTTCAGCAACCTTGGTGCATCCCATCTGGACCGGGTGACTTGTTAACTTTGAGTGATGCCAACCTATTTAGCACCTCCTTTCTATCTATTTTTATCCTATCCAATATCTCTACTCCCCCCCTCCTCTACTGCGACATTAACTTCATCCTCTTCTTTTGTGAGGACAGATGAAAAGTATTCATTCAATACCTCAGTCAGGCCACTGCCTCCACAAGAGGATTTCCTTCTTTGTCCCTAATCGGCCCCTCCATTCCATTAACTATCCTTTTACTTTTTATATGTTTATAAAAGATTTTTGGGTTCCCTTTTACATTACCCACTAATCTTTTCTCATACTCTCTCTTTGCCCTTCTAATATCCTATTTTCATTTTCCCCCTGCGCTCTCTGTATTTTGCTTTGTTTTCTACTGCACTCTGTACCTGACATTTGTCACAAACCTTATTTTTTCTGTTTTTGCTGTGTATGATTAACATCACCAAACAAACCCAACAACTTTCCACAATGCACTCTGTTGGTCCTCTGGACATCCTGTACCCTGGATGCACACTCCCACTCTAGTATTCATGGTCCTTCAATGATCAGCTGACTCCCAGCATGTTCAGTTGCACATCCCCCAGTTAGACTAAAATTCCCAAGTGCCATCATGTGGCTGGGGCTACATTGTGTGCACATACAGGGGTCACCGCAAAGCCAGGGCTCTGGCACAACGCACAAGCTGGCGAGCTGACCTCCATCGTTCAAAGGTCCCCTGACCTTTCCACTGCAAGTACAAGCTGGTTAGGTGAAATTCTGACTACATTTAATGATATGTTTAACAACATAGTTGAAGGAAAGCAGAACAGTAGAGTAACCAGGCCAGAAAAAAGTACAAGTGATACGGCAAATTAAATCAGCCATGGACTGGAGAGAAGGAATAATGAACTAACATAACAACACAGAGCGCGGAGAGAGGGAATGGGCCCAGGGGAGAGGAAAGGATTGAGAGCAAGGGAGTAATCTGGGAGAGGGCAATGGGCTCTGGTTGCAATCACGATATGCTGAGCATTACCTACCAACAGCAGAAGGGAGAGGTAAAAGCCCAAACCGCACAAATGTGTGAGCAATGCCATAGGTGATCAATAATTAATATAAAATTAATAACTGCTCAGGAATTAACCAAATGTAACGGAAGATCGGAGCGTAAGTTCACCAATCCAGCATTCCCAGCTGAGATTCATGCATGAGGTTCAGAGAGACAGTGACACGGTGTTGTAGTCCTGTCTCCAACCTGTGTCCCCTTGGAACAGTGCGCCCTATTGGTATCACGGGATTGCTGAATTTACCCTCATGATCCTCACTCATTCAGGAATCCAACAACTTTTTTATTTCCACAATGCTGTATTTGCAATTCACATAGTAAATAATGCATGGGTTTAGGGCAAGTGTTTGGTTTTGCTGTCATCTGCTTAAAAACTGGTACTTTTTATGGGAGTAGGAATTACAGGATATGTTGTGGGATGTCGTGTTGCACCAAATGGATTTCTGTAACCAGGTCCAAGTAATCTTTAAATAACGTCCATAAGCATGTTTCGTTCCTCAATCAATGAAGCGAAGCAATGTGAATCAGGGTGAAAAATAGCATTTCTTACCCTGAGCAATGTTTCAGGATTAGCATTAAAGCCCCGTTAAATCTGCAGGGAGGTACAAAGGATTTTATCATTGAAATGATGTTTAGAATTGATGATTTGCACAGGTGGAACTAGCCATGGCTAGTAGAAAGTTGGCGAGCTTTGTAACCGCTAAGTAGTTTTGCACCAATTGGAGCTGGTCTCAGCTGCCTTGTTTTGACCCCTTCTTCTGGCTGCGGGTCCATCAGTTAAGGCTGCATTTTGGCTTGGTGCCTTTGTGCAATCGTCAGCTTGTATCAGGCAAGCTCTCCGTGGCTCCACAGAGAATGGTATCTTCAGCCAAATCAGCAGATGCTTAACAACCTTGAAATCCCCGAATCGTGCTTTCTTGTAGATCATATTCACATAAAGCCACTGGCTCTGATTTTCCGCCCTCCCTCTGCAGATTTCTCAGCACAACTAGGGGTGGGAAAATTGCTGGGATGCACTCCGCTGAGTCCCCACCCATCTTTACATGGTGGTGGGGTGGGGGATTTTAACTGTCTACGGGTTTCTGCTGGTTTCAGTTAGATTCCCACCCACCCCCGGCAGAATGAGGCCCTTAATAAGATGCTGCTGGCCGACTTGCCACCTAGAAATTCAGGTGACCCCGCGGCTGCCCACCAGCACTCAGGTAAGTGTGAGGACTGGGGTTCTAGTGGGGGTTGTCATGGCATGGAAGGGAGCCAGTGGTTGGGGGTGGGGGGGGTGGGGGAAGGGAGGGAATCCAGGGCAAGAGAAGACTAAACTTTCCTGACTCCCACAAAGTAAAGTAAGAAACTCACCTTGAATGGCTTCTTCTGCTTCCAATCCTTTTCTCACTTGATTTCACATGGCGGGAGAGCCACAGCCACTTCCTTGCTCAGGCTGGAGTTAAAATTGCAGTCGGGGCCCTAGGATGTTATCGGGCCCTGAATTACATATTTAAAGAAGGACTCCATCACCTCCAGGCAGGTGTCTATGCTCCCTGCTCAGAAGAGCAGGTTAAAATTGAAGGTGATGGGATTCAGGTGAGACATTGGCGGGTAAATCACCCACTCGATTTTAACTACCTACCTGCCCAGTTTCCGTCGAGTGGGTAGGGTTAAAATTGACCCCATTGTTTTGATTGTTCCCCAGAAGCAACAAATGACTTACAATATGCCTGCTCATATATGGATGGGATGTATTGTAATGATATTCAAATGGTGCAAATACACCATCTGACCGATTTTCTGTCTTTTGCGCTATAGCGGCACTGGATGTCAGAGCTGCCTGTTCCTCTGAGGTATTCAGCATTGCTATGGCAGTGGAGGTGGGTTATTTAAACTTGAAAACATAGCATCACAGAGACAGCTGTTCCCTGAGGCTTGCCCCAACCTGTCTCCACTCACTTGGTGAGGCCCATCAGAATTATGTAAATGACCTTGAGGCCAGAAAATTGGCCAGGGTCGGGTGCACATCTTTGTGGTGGATGGAAGTCAAAGTTCCACTCAAGTGGAAAATCTAGGTCATTGAATTGAAAGCTGGATAATTCAACCTAATTGATGTACAAGGCAGTTGTGCAGATGGGCTTATTAAGACCAACATTAGCATCCCCTTTAACAAGAGGTCTGATTCGTTTTAGGGTTCAGTTCTCCTCCACAACTTTTCTGCAAGTTCTTTTTGTAGTCCAGGTTCCATGATGATTTCACCATCTTTGCTATTTTCAGTGCTGATTCTGTGCGTGTTTCTCAGTAGATGAATCAGTGCTAATGCATGTGCAGCGATGTGAGCGAGCACATCACACAAGGGAGTAGGTCTTGACTTTGTGCAATAGCGTAAAACAAGTGATAGCGAGTCGGGCATCTCTCCTGATTTTTATTTCTATTGAATTTGGGCTGTAAAACGGGCTGCTAACTTGCTAGCGCCTGTTTTACACTATTGCACAATACCCCATGCTGTGAAAATTACTCTTTGCCAAGCTGCAAATATTAAAACATTACACATGAAAACTAGGATGGATCATTGGAACCTTTGAGGTCATTTCTGTGTGTTGCAATAATCAAAATAAATATTATGTGTGCCTTTGCGTTATGTCCGTGTTGCAATGAGGAAGACACTACAAAGTGCACGTAGGCTTTGGCCCGATGGTATTCATAAGACCACCTTAGAGGAGGTCTATCTGGGGATTTAATCTTTCTCTTTACAGTCTTAATATGTTATTTTATTTTGAGTACATTATTGGCGATAGCTGTTTGAAATGTTATTGGACACAGTGCACTGGAATCTGTCACAAGACACAGAACTGCCTTCAGTCCCTGGAGGCCGTTCAAGAATGTGACCCACGTCACAAAGTCCACAGGTGGTTGAGCCAATGGATGTCATTAAGTGTGAGGAGAGCTTCATACTCAGCTGTCACCTCCTCGGGGGAAGGGAAATATCTTGAACTGCAGGGTCTAACTTCATAGATTTGGCCAGCACATAACTGTGACAGACTCCAGATTCAATAGTGCCTGTCGACATTCCTGCTGCACAACAATAATTCGATACAAGAAAACAGAGTCAAAATTAATTTCACCAGATGCTTTTAGTAATGTTCTATTATGAGTAGTGCTTCATTGCGGAGGGGAGGAGGTGGGGGGGGACAAATCACACCATGTGGTTCAGATCAAAACGCTCCCTCAGAACTTGAACAGACCCCTGGGTAAGTCGTCATTCGTTCCCTCCCAATGCGGAAAAATTGGACATGGCAAAAGCTTCAATGAATTGGTCACTCCTGCCAAAGGATACAAAGCTCGAAAACTATGTAGGAGACCTCACAAATTCATCGACTACCTGGTTGTGTTATAACAATTGGCCACAAACAATTACGGGTCAGATTTAAAGTCAATGAATAGCAGTTGCATGTGACAGATGCACCTGCTGAATTTCTCAACTGTTTGATTCTTTTTTCTGTTTCTACAGCGATTCATTGCCAATAAAAATAAATCTCCTCACAAGTTAACCATCTGTGAATGTTGCTTTTGTTTGAACAATTTGTCTGTATATCTTATCAAAAATCTTATGTCTGCACACACTTCCTGTCTACAAAACCTTACTTCTGGTTGCCATGTTTTTGTCACACTTCTGTGTCAGCTGTTTCTGTTTATAATTCCGATATCCATATTTATAATCATGGAAGTTTAGTATTTCCAGTTGCAAAGTAAGATTGGTAGATAGGCCTTAAATACAGCAACAGTGAGGAACACTGTTCATTTCCCTTTCTACTGACCCCGATGATCCTGTACTCACGGCAACTCCTTTTAATTGCAGTTCCTGTGACATCTGAACCCCTAAGCACTGCAGATTAAGAAAGATCCCAGCTGGCTCTCTGGCAGCAGATCTCTGCTACCCTTCAGTCACTAGCTGCTCACCTGCAGCCACTGTCACCATTTACATCGTCCAAGCCGTGTGTGTCGTTGTGTTGGAGCTTGTGAAAGTTAGTGCAAGTGGCACGGGGTGCAGGCAGTGCTGGCAGGCTTTTTTTCCAGGCATACCATAAACAGAAGAACATAGGTCAAAATGCTGGCTCCAAGAGGCACCTTCAAACAATGCTGCTTTGCGATATACTGTGTGTAATGTTTTTGTGGTTGAGTGTGACAGTGAGTGAGTGGGTAGGGGGACAAGACATGGTAAGAAGAGGATGGTACTAGCCCTGAGCTTGTGGGAGGCTCCCTCCTCTCCATACCTCTTGATGTTTTCATAGCCGATGATGTTCAGTATGGCCTTGTGAAAGGATCTCGCGGGCTTGTACTTAATGAGCCCTCCCCCTGTTCAGATCTGCTCCCTTTAATTAAGTTCAATTTTACCCTGCAGACAGAAAAGTAGTTTAAGGAGCTGACACAGTTATAGACATGTGCCAGCTTTCAACTGCAAGCCACTTCCCTGCTGTCCCATGTGAAATCTGAGATCTTCCTCACTGTTGCTGTAGGTAAGGCCTAACTCAATCTTACTTTGCAACTGGAAATACGAAATTTGCGTGTTACAGATTTCGTGATTGCTCAAATCATTTAAATGTGCCTCAACTGTTGGCACATGTCTATAACTGTAGGCCCCTTAAACTACTTTTCTGTCTGCAGGGTGAAATTCAACATAGTAAAAGAGAACAGATCTGAACATATTGCATTAGGCAGCCCTCTATGTGGGTAGCAGCTCGGCACGGAATCGATAAGATCTGCAAATTGTGATTATTGCATGTTAACACCTCTGCTCCAGGAAATGTATTGCTACACACAGTTTACCATTGACTACCATTGAGAGATGTAAAAATGGGCCTCTAACTGCACTACAAAAAACCATTCTACGATAACTTAAAAAAAAAAATTAGGATGAAAATTCCAAAGAGAACTTTAATCAGTCCTAAGCAATTCTGAAGTGCTGATGACAGCCCTAATCTGTACTTTGCTGGCAAATGATTGAAACCAAACAGGTGCCAGCTTAGCATGTAGGCCTAATAGCACAGCAACACTTTTCTAATGGGTGGCCTATGGTTTAACTGTAGGGACTGCAGCTAATCTGTTATCTTAACATCACATATGAATGATACTGTTTCAAGTAGGAGGAGCCCTGCAGTTTTCCAGTGGAGCCCAGTGAGTCGGGAACCCACCACAATTTGTGTTTTGGTTGCAGAGGGAATTTACTAGAATGGTATCAGGTATGAGGGACTTCAGTCACATGAAGAGACTAGAGAAACTGGGATTGTTCCACTTAGAGCAGAGAAGGTTAAGGGGATTTAATAGAGGTGTTCAAAAATATGGGGGGTTTTGATAAAATAGATAGGGAGAAACTCAATAACCAAAGGATACAGGATTTAAGATAATTGGCAAAAGAATCAGGGGGAAGATTTATGCAGCGAGTTGTTAAGATCTGGAATGCACTGTCTGAAGCAGATTCAATAGTAACTTTCAAAAGGGAATTGGATATATTCTTGAAAAGGAACCATTTGCAGGGATATGGAGACAGAGCGGGGGAGTTGGACTAATTGGATAGCTCTTTCAAAGAGCCGGCACAGGCACGATGGGCAGAATGGCCTCCTTCTGTGGTGTATGATTCTATGAATTTATATCACAAGATGGTTTCCACAGCATTGGTGGCAACAGGCAAGCTGTGCATGTGTAATCTCGCAAATGCGCTGTTGTTCGACCTGTCAGATTAAATGGCTGCCAGTCTTTATATTTGCCAATACCTGCTGAGGTGATTCTCTGCTTCCTGAGGCAGCAGCGCCAATTTGTTTACACCATAGTGCTTTTAAAAGAAAGAAAGAACTTGCTTTTATGAAGTGTCTTTGATAACCTCAGTATGTCCCAAAGCACTTTATAAACAGTAAAGTACTTTTGAAGTGTAGTCACTGTTGTATTATAGGAAACGAGGCAGCCAATTTACACAATAAGGTCCCACGAACAGCAATAAGAAAATGACCAAGTAATCTGTTTGAGATGTTGGTTGAGGGATAAACGCTGGTATCATTTTGATCTTTTATGTCCGTCTGAGAGGGCAGATGGGGCCTCGGTTTAACGTCTCATCCGAAAGGTTAGGGGCTGCTGTGAAGGGCAGTGTGCCATCAGTTTAATTATTAATTTGCAAAATACGAGAGGTATCAAGGGGATCCATAAATTATGTTTCAGTAACTAGGGTGTGGTGGGTCAGGCTAATGAGCCCCAAACTGTAGGGTGGAAATTACTGGTGAGAAAGAAACAGAAATGAGCAAACTCATAGCTTTTAGAAACTTCCTATTGATTGATGGCAAAATCTTGAGCATCACAAATCGGCTGAGCTGAGCACCATGTTCAATTCTTCAATCTATTCTCCAATCAAACAAGACGCTGTGCTGTGACCGTAACCTGAAAGTTTATTCTCAGAAGCCAAAGGAAGTAATTTTAACCTGTTATAACTCTGACACGGCAAGATTTTGGATTTAATGTGGGAGAGTACGGGGACAGAGAGAGAGAGGCCTAGGTTTCCAATTAGTGCTATTTTAATGTCAGCAGCAACCCATTTTAATACCGGCTGGAAAATCTAAGCAGGGGTGTGTGTAGAGGGAAAAAGAGAGTAAGCAAATGTGGAGAGATGTGGAGGAAGGGCTTCAGTCTCAACCAGTTAGGGCTCCAACCCTCTTAGTGTTTGAAGAACAGCTTACCAGCTCTGTTTGTTTATCTACATCGAGTTTGAGTTAAGTCCTTTGTAACATTAAGTAGATTCTTGGATGTTTATCACTGCCTTTTAATTTGAAAAATGACCTTCACTCACAGCAATGAGTGTGTATTTTAAGAATGCAATATCGAGCAATTCAATTATTTCTGTTAATCAGTTAGGGAAACAAAGCTCCTATACGGGATGCTGCATACAATGGGAGAGTGGGCCTCACAATATAAGTTGAGTTTTTGCAAACTCCCATTATTTCTATACTCTATTTCTTATTATTTAAGATATTCAGACGGAACCATTCTCTGTGCTTAGAGAGAAGTCAACAGAATGGAAAGAGTTAACTGCTTCCAGGCATTTTGTTTGTTGCATATTTCAGGTGTGGTTCAGGTTGAAAGCTTGTTTCAGGTTACCCTCGCAGCTGACGGCGCCTAATTCCTGTTTGCTCTCAATGGCTGCTCCGGCCTTCTTAACACTCGAAGAACAGCTCACTTGCTCTATCTGTTTAGATTTTTTCAATTCTCCGGTGACAACTTCTTGTGGACATAACTTTTGCAAAGCATGCCTCGAACACTTCTGGGAGATGATCCATATCCACAGCTGCCCGCAATGCCGAGAAACGTTTGACCCGAAATTGCCTCTCCAGAAGAATGTCGCTTTGAATGGGTTGGTGGAAAAGTGGAAAAAAGGCATCACAGAATCGCAAGAGCCTGAATGCGAAGCTGAGCAAGAGACTGAAGTGGACCAAAGCCATCAATCTGAATGTGAGGGGAAGACTATATGGGAGGCTGATTTGGAACCAAGTAAGGAATGTGAGCAAGAGTTAACTTGTAAGCCGCAGATTGAGACCGGGCAGAAACCAAACCCTGAGCCTGAGTGTATGAGAGCGATTGAAGATGAACAAAGTCACGAGTTCGTCACTCAACCTGATGAAGTTGCCTGTGATTCCTGCATTGATAAGAAGTTAAAAGCTGCAAAGTCCTGCTTGACTTGTATGGTTTCTTACTGTGAGACCCACCTGAGGCCTCACCTTGAAAACGCAGCCTTTAAGAATCACAAACTGATCAACCCTATGAAAGACATTGAGCAGGGAAAATGCTACCTGCATGAACAGTATCTGGAGTTCTTCTGTAAAAACGATCAGAGCTGCATCTGTAAGGAGTGCACACTGGAGAAACACGTATATCATGAGATAATCTCTGTGGCAAGGGCAAAGACTGAAAAGGAGGTCAGTATTAATAACCAGCAAAGCGTAATGAATTAGAGAGGATAAAAGTGAGAAAGAGGCTTCAATGAACAGAAAACTGGTGAGTTTCGGTTGATTATTGGAACTGCAAGTCCAACGAGTGAGGGGCTTATATACCCTGTCCCCCACTTACTGATTGCTTTTCAGTAAACTACCATTCACACACACTTTGTGCGGTTTATAAAACTCTAGTTGCAAACTCAGTGAAAGGTTCTGGCAGTGATTTTGGGTAAAAATGAATTAATGTTGGATTAAACGCTTAACCTGAAATCTGAATCCAAACTCAATCAAAATCAAAAAAAAATACAAAATACAAACATAGTTCCAATTCAGTTCCCCTTTCTTTAAAAATATCTTCCTGTGACAATAATTCAAAAGTTGGGAGTGACGGCAACAAGTTTAGTGTTTATTCCTTATTCTTTGTTAATACTTTAGTTTAGTGGTATTTGTTGGGACATGATTTGTAACAGAAGGAATGTGCATCTGTCAGGTATAAGCTGCATACTTTTCAGTTTAGTGAGAAGGTTTATGTGACCCGGTCAATTTAATGGGGAGGTGTATGTCCAACACGTCTTTTGGATGAGACGTTAAACCAAGGCCCAAACTGCCCTCTCAGTGGAAGGAAAAGATCCCATGGTACTATTTTGAAGAAGAGCAGGGGAGTTCACCCCAGAGTCCTGCCCAATATTTATCACTAAAAAAATAGATGATCTGATCATTATCTCATTGCTGTTTGTGGGACCTTGCAAATTAGCTGCCACGTGTCCTACATTACAACAGTGACTACATCTCAAAAGTACTTCATTGGCTTTAAAGCACTTTGGGACAGCCTATGGTCATGAAGGGCACTCTATGAATGCAAGTTATTTATTTATTTCTTTAGTTAGGGTAGAGGGGGGTCTGACCTGATTAATGTGGTGGGGAGATTTGTGTCTTCTGGTACCTCACCTAAGTGTCCATTCTTCATGTATTATCCTTGACAACATGTATACCAGAATTTCTGCCTTTGAGCACTATCCAGTGATTCTGTTGGAAAGTTTGTGTTGGAGCACACATTGAGTGACATCAGGATCAGACTTGGCTACAATGCCAAGATAAAATAAATTGGAATATTATTTGATCTTGGAGGACATCACAGCCAAGTTCGATCCCAACCTCAGTCATTGTCCACACTTGCACAAGTCTTTCAACAGGATAATGATCAAAAGTGGGAACTCTGGCATGTTTCTCTTCCTAACCCGGGGGTCCTGAGGCCAATTGTAGCAGCACAACTCCAGCCTTAGATGCAATCAGCAAACTGGCACAGATCAACTCGAGATCTTCTGGGATGTATGGCTTAGACCAGGTGCAATTGCCAACTGGGCCATTGAAGGGCCATCATGGCTGTTTCATTTGTTTATAGTTTTTTAGGTTGCTATGCTGTGCTTTTTGCCGGTAGTACTGATACTGTGCATTATGTCCCCGATGTTTGATGACTTTCAGAACCTTGTTGCCCAGAAAGATTCACAGAAGCCAAGGCCATTCCATACAAAGTACTTTGTTTCTTCCGCCTGAAAAGAAAAAGGTTTGAAATCTGAATAGGTTTGACCTTTTGAACTGGTGCCTCACTGAGTCCTACTTTTTGCTGACAGAATTAAATGGTGCGTGAGAGGGACCATGTGCACATGAATGCTGGTCTGTACTTTGATAAACTGATGAGTCTTCAGGAAGCACTGAAGCAGCTTGGGCCAAATGTTCAAGGGATCACTCCACCTAAAGCAGATGTTAGTGACTGATAAAGAGCAAAGATGAATCATAGAGGGATTTTGAACATGTTGCTAATACTACTGGGAGAGTGACCAGCTTGAATTAGTGATAGGAATCTGAGTGAACTGAAGAGCTTGCTATCCAACTGCTATATCTTTAAAGTAATACAATACATAAAGTATTTAAAAAGAAAGAACCTGGGTTTATATAGAACCTTATCATGTCCTCAGGATGTCCCAGCAGCAATGTAAGAAGTATCTTTATTTATGAAAACTCACCACTTCTTAGGTCAGCTATGAAATTTAAGGCCATTTTCGGTGACTGTACTGAAAATTAAATCTTAGTTTCCTTTAGTGAAATCCTGAGATTAGACAACACATATGAAGGGTTTATTCATGATACCTGCTCCAGTGGAACTCAACCACCTCTTTGGAGAATTACAGTAGAGTACGTCTGTTTACACCAGGGATTTTATCACATTTCATAGTAACATACAATGAGACTGAGAGATGTTGTTGCCTTGCTACTGTGTAATACAAGACAGCTTTCCCCATCAATGAATAGCTTAAGCAATGATTTTGTTGTGTTACCAATAATACATATTAAGACACTTCATAAAATGTTATGTTTAAGCAAAGTTCTGTGTTTACAGCCAAAGGTTTTGAGGGTTTCCCCCTGGGGGTAACAACTAATATTCCCCATCTCTGCTGCCAGTTGTCAAAGGAGCAGAATATGGTAATGATGGGTGGGCTGGAGGAATTCGATTGTTGGATCATACAAAGCTGAAGGATTTAAGATGTTGTTTATCATCAGTGTATTTGTGGCCCTTACTCACCAGTTATTTCTTTACTTTTCATATTGATCTTCCAGAATGAACTTCGGGAAACAAAAATCAACATTGACAAGAAAATTAACGCTGCACAGAATGCTATTGAGAAACTGAAGAGCAATTCTTCCTCCATCTTAGTAAGTCAAACACTAACTGTGCTGTGCCTGTGTCGCTTCTCATGGCTCACACAGTTTGCACTTGACAATATCCACCAACAACCCACACTTATATCACACAGTTCAGTGTACCGAGCGTGAGCACAGTTGAAGGAGATTCAAATTTGTTCATTTTTATCTGATAAAGATCAAAAATGGAAAGTGGATGAGAAAAAATCCCCAATGCAAAAATCTGAGACAGGTTTGTTGTTTAAACCTATCAGTAGCTCCTGAAAAGTTATTCACATCGTTCTTCCTCCTTTTGCTCTGCTCTTCTCCTGAAGGTGCTGACACATGCTGGGATACAAGTCCACTGTTGCCAGTTGACCCCTGTTACTTTACCCAAGTGTCTATGTGTGAGCCAAGAAAGTGAGTATGGGCAAGCCATTTTATCATGGAGGGCATCACAGCTAAGCCTGATCCTATCCCTGCCCAACTTTCATACATTCCAGCACAAAGCACTGTACAATCTTTAGGAGCAAGAACCTAGGTTGATTTTTCCCACCCTTTCCTGACCTACGAGCAGTGGGGCCAATTGTAACACTGCTACTATCACCCTGCTGAGATCAGCTCAGTTAGTGTAGCTCAACCTGCTACCTTCCTGCGCGACATGGCTTAGTACCTTACTAGACAATACATTTATCCACTGAACCATCTAGAGAGCTTTACCATGGTTGATGCAGTGTAGGTTTATTATCCTGATTGGAAGCATTCCTACTGCAACCGATTAATGTAATAAATTTGATCAGTGGCTCTATGATATATTATGACCTACAAAAGCCAGAATTACATCGAATCTCTGATTTATATGAATAAAAGTTGTGGCAGCCATCATTTTCTGTTCAGAATCCATGATGTGTCCAATAGTTTTCTTTAATTATCCTTTCCTGAAGATAGTAATTAATACTGAAGTACAGTTCGACAGGCTTTAGCAGCCTTGCCGAGGCAACATGAATCTAGTTCCATGTTTCATCGCCAATTTGTGTCGAGTTCGTTGATCTCAGATGTGGCAGCAGTGGGGGAGATACAAAATGGCTTTACCATCCCTGGGCGGCAAAGCACTTCCTCCTCTGGCCCATTTTCCTTCATCTCACCCAACACCCCCCCGCCCTGGCCAATTTCTGCAGTGCTGCACTATAAACTGTGTTCTCAGGGTGCCCCCATCACTCTTCGTTCAGGCAGGAACTTCACCGTAACAAAGGGTTACTAACCCCCCTCCTCTCATCCCCCCTTCCCAGATGGTGCTGGAGTCTCCAGGAATTATATATTAATCTCCTGGACTCTGCTGTCGGCATCCCAGGAGAAAAGTCACAGGGAATTCTCAAAATGAATACTGAATGGTGAATCAGATTTATCTTGTTACCAGTTTCTCATTAATCTCAACATTTCTGGAGACTCTAGAGTCTGGCCGTGTTTGAAATGTCAAGGCAAAGCGTCCTTCCCCTCTCTCAACCATCTTATTGGTGTGCTGGTAACTGCTATTTACGATGTTACCGTGAAGTCAGTGCTGGCTCCCTTTATGATAGCAACCAAATGTAACTCTGGCTCGTGACAAAACCTCCCGGTATCTGTCCAACCAGACTGGGAAATCCTACCGCAGCAGATGTCATAAGAACAGGTGCACACAATATGGGACACAAACATTTAACAGGTCAGTCAGCATGTGTGGAGAGAACAGACACATTAATGTTTCAGGTGCTCTGCTGAGGGTTTGCAGCATTTTCAGTTTTTGTATCAGATTTCCAGCATTTGCAGTTTTAAATACATTTTTGCTCACTTTATGGGACAGTGTGTTTCGTGCAAAAATGATCTTCAGGCTAGTTTTCATAAATTTCTTCATTCAATGGACATTCATTTATAATGGGCACCTGGCTTTCAGGCCCCCAATTTCCAGTGCAAAATGGTGCATGTTCTAAGAGAGAAGTTAATAGTATTTGATTTTAATGTTTTGATCTTTTTCTGTGTTTAAGTACATTCTCTATTCTAGAATTCGGTGTCGGAAGTGAAACCCAACATTGAAAAGCAGTTCAGTGACCTCATGGAAGCTGTTCAAAATGCACAGAAAGAGGTGCTGGAATATTTGGAGAATGAGCAGCGTGCTTCATTGAAGCAGGCCGACGGGATTCGCCTGCACCTGGAACAGAAGTGTGCAGAGCTGAAAAAGACCAAGCAACAAGTGGAAGCATTGGTGAAGCAGAAGAACGCTGTGCAGTTTTTACAGGTGAGGGATGTCGTGAGTGCAATCAGCATGTGTTCAGTCTGCTTATCGCCATGGAAATCATGTCTGACCACTCATGACAGCAGTTTGGGGATCACGAGTGATAATACTCGTAGTTAATCCTTCTTGCTTGGAGAAGGTGGTAGGGGTAATTCAATGGATTGTCAATGATAATTCCACAACCGACACAATAAGTGAGGAAATTCTGGTCAGCAAATCATGGGGAAATGAAGACAGAGCACAGCTGTACAATTATTTGGTGTGCCTCTGACTCGCTTAAAAATGGAATACATTTGTTTTATTAACTTGTGGAGCATAAACACAGGCCTAGACCTGTTGGGCCGAACGGCCTGTTTCTGTGCTGTAAAATTCTATGTAATTCATGGGGTAAAAAGCTACTTGATTCATACAACACCAAGGTGACTGTCATTAAATACATTATAATACAGAGACATAGGACCTGTCTGCCTTCTTGAGGCCACTGAATGGTGTGGGGTTCATGGAAATATGGAAAGAAAAACAAACAGAATTCATTAAAAAGGGGCTTACACAGTCAAGACCTATAAAAACCCCAAGATAACAACCAGCTCGAATTTGTGACAAGATCTTATCAATTTTCTTTACATTTACTGTTGATTCGGCAAATCTAACACACTTCAGTTTGTTATGGAAACAATTCCATTTTAGGAATTTTGTGAATGGAAGAAAAGCAGTCCAGATGATATGCTGCCCAGTGTGTACATCGGGCTGATAGACAAACTTGCTGGAATTAGTGCAGCTGTTTCAGAATCAACAGAGAACATTAAACAATTGCTACAGACCTCTTACAAGGAGAAGCTGAAGGCATTTGCAAAAGAAGGTTAGTTCATTATTTCTTTTGCTGTTGACTACACATAATGCAATACCCACTCAGCGCATGTTAACTATTACCCTATTCTCCAAGAAAAGCTGAATGATATTGTGTAACAAATTGGTAAATAATTAATTTTACTGCCAATAGGTTTACATAGGATTTTCTTGCTAAAGAAACTTTCTTACGTGAAATATTGCTCTCTGGTACCATGGAAAGACTATATTTATCAAATACAAAAGGTACAGTTATAACTGAATCACTAGAGGGGTTAGATCTGGTGCTGTGCACGCAGATATTGAGATGAGAAACATTACAGATTGTTAGAAACATGCACATTGCAGCCAATGGTATTGTCAGCTGTGGTCCATGACTGTTTTGCTTTATTAAAATGTGAGGATTAACTTTCATTAGGGCCGATTTTCGTCTCCCTATCTTCCTGTTTTTGGGCCTGAATGATTCTGTAGCAGGACAAAAATTGCAATCAAAAAAATAGTCAACTTGTTGCCGGAGGCCTCCCCATTGCAATTTTCGGGCAGGCCTTGATTGAGATGGCCTGCACTCCCACCCGAAACCAGTTGGGGGGGGCTAATTAATATATTAAAATACTGTGAGCTGTAGGATGAGCGCTGGCTACTTGCTGCTCAAATTTAAATGAGGCCCAATTCCAAAAATCGAGTCGGCATCCCAGCAATGTCATCAGGTGGGCAGAGCAGACGTCCCGAGTCACACTATACATGAAAATTGACCCTATCGTGTTTAAAATGCTAATTCATTGATTTCCTTTTTAACTCATCATAAAGTCTGATCTACAGGTTGCATCAATTTCCCTTTCACCATTTTATAGTTGTTGACTATGACAAATTGTGGCCACCTGCCCGCCTTACCCCCAATCCCTGTACAGTTCAAGCAGTCTTAATGGGACCTACCTTAAATCTGGCCCACATTCATGGCCTATATCGCACCATTCCGGGAACAAAATGGTGGCCTGCAGCATCCAGTATTGGTAGTGCTTCACCGACCGTGCTTTAATATAACTTCAGCACAATAACACGGCTCTTTGAAAACACAAACTGAATGTTAAATAATAAACAAAATGTTAAATATTCAAAGGAGGTCTGTGTAGACTGTTCATGGTTACTTTCTTTTGCTTCTTTAGAGAAACTGGGATTCAAGTTAACAGTGGCTGTGATTTGTTCTTCGAAACGTTGTTTACCAGCAAAACAACCAAAGACAAGAAGTGACTTTCTCAAATGTGAGAATCTTAAACTTGACCTTGGTATTGGACTAAGTATTTGATGAATTCTACTTTATTTCTCCATTTTTAAGAGATGATTTTGTCTCACTTAAGTCCTTGTGGAAAATCTGGAAGTAGTATTTTGTTTTTAGGATAAACCAGAATGTGATACTTCAAAAGCATCAGTCCAAAAAGTCATCTTTATCATTAACACATTAATCTTTCACAATTTTAGACCTTCTGTACTTTACAATTCTGTTTTTTTAAAAAAAAAGTGTTTGACTCAATTGCAGTTTAGCTGGCTAAATTTGCTTTTTCAATACTTTACAGATGTGGAAGTCCCCAAAAATGGCAGCAGCTCATTTTAATTTAATTTTTCTTTGTTCTGCACCATTTGAGGTTAACTGAGCTCGTTGTCTTATTTATGGTGCTTGTTAGATGCTGAGATGTCACCTAAGTCAAGTCTGAAAGAAGCAGGATTTGCGTATTTGCCAGGATATAAGGGGAGATTTTCCTGGGTCTTTGTCAAGACGCATTGGATTGCCTCGGTCAAGGAATATTGGAAAATTGGGCTGTGGGAAAGGTTGACTGCCTGCAAACATCTCCAAAATGAATTTAACTTGATTGTTAGAAAGTCTATTGTTATTAGATGACAACACAAGAATATTGGAATGAAGAAAGGTAATTCAGTCCGTCCAGCTCACTGCATCATCTGATCCCTGTGTAGAATCTGATCCGACCATTTTTCACCTTTATATATATCCAAACCCAAATTTATTTACTCTTCTGAATGAGGAATTGATCCAGTTACCCAGTTACCTTCTACGTGAGTCAGGTCCCACAAGTCAGCACTACACTAGGTGGAAGGTTAACCACCACAGTCTGAGTGTAAAAAAGTTATTCTGAAGCTGGTTGGGTGTAAATATTTTGTAATCACGAGAAGGCAGGCAACAACTGAGTCTGCATCCCGTGGAATATTTGATAATCTCCGTCGGGAGGTTTGGGGATTTCTGTACATTATTGCGAGAGAAGCAGGATTTGTGTAATTTCTAGGATACAATTTGCTGAGAATACAACAGGAGTCTGTTGGAGTGAATCTTCCATTCCCAGTCAGATATTATTCCATTCACTTTTTCAAGGCGTTGGCACATAATCCACTGATTTTCCTCGGAGTCTGTTCCAAGTAGTCACAACTCTGTGGGGTTAAAAAAAAACCTTTTTGTTTCTAGTCGAACATGAGGTTTGTTATCTTACATCTGGGTCCTCTAGTTTAGTGCTCAGACTGAATCAAATAGCCTGCATACATTTGCATCATTTATGCATCTAAGTGTTTTGTACTGTCAGCCAAGTCTAGAAGGATCAAATGAATTATCTTTGCTTTGTGATGCTAGATGCCGAGACACTAATTCCTTTGTTCACATGGGGCCAGAGCTTCTGCTCGATTGCTCTGTTTTTTTTTCAGCGCAATCCGGCCAGATCAGCGCAAAACATCGTGGAATTTCGGTTTACGCTGGGCGTAATTTGCGGCCAACGTAATTTGAGTTTTCGCAATGTTTTGCACTGGCTAAAAAAAATCGCGCTGAAGCTAGCACTGCCCACAAAACTGGCCACATCCCCCGATCGAAACACGAGGATGGTGAGCTTCTGCCAAATGTGCCAGCCTGCGGCCGTTTGAGGATGGTGTTAAAATTAAGCTTGTTTTCTTAAGCGCAAAGGCACTAGTAAGCACGGCTTAAACATTTTTAAATATTTAAAAATATTAATTTACTAAGAAACTGACTAGTCTACACCAATGCAAGTAGTAAATGCTTCAGTATAGTTTTTTTGGAGTCATTTTCAGTGATTTTGAATCAGGTTAATCACAGGCAGAGGACTGGAGACCTTTATTAAAAATGCTTATTTTCAGCGATAAACCCATTTTCAGCTGTTTTAATAAAACTGCACCAGGTTACCACTCTTAAAAACATCAATGAATATTTTTGATTGCAAAAAAATAAATAAACAATTGCGCTCAGTTAAGCTGCCGAATTGCGCTGATTCATGGCAGATTTTACGTTTGTGCTTATGTTAATTTATCTTAGCAGAAACTCGACGTAACTCGGCCTGAAATGCATCAGTGCAATTTCCAGCCGCAATTTGCACCCAAATGCCGATTGCGGCCACAATGGAAACTCCAGTGTGTGAGGTCACTTGTCAGCCACATTTATCAGGCAGCAGGATCAGGTATCATACAATTGAAGATTGAGTAACATTTAAAATTTAAAATGTTTTCTGACTACTTCAGGACCTAAGTTTAAATCTATCCCAGCCAAAGGCATTTCTCTGTCTCAATTTTCCTTTCTTAAACGACCCATGAGATACCTGTTTTGGCAGTAGATTCTCGGTCTGATTCCGAGTGGCCATGAGTTTAGGGCAGAATTTAAATCTGGTTTAAAGAGAATATGAGGACGGCTGATGTGAGGAGCGGAAATGATACACAAGCGCTGGAGAGTGTGTCCTGCTGAGGTAAGGCACATTAGTGGAGTAAAATAGAGAGAGTTTGACTCTGGACTTGATCTGGGAATGCTTGATGCTGACAATGACAAAAGTGTTCCATTCCCTTACCTTGATGTGCAAAAGAGAAGAAAATGTAAAATATTTGTCTCAGTTTGTGCCAGATATCTTCAAGATCATAGCTTGAAATGGATAAAATACTTTGTGAGCAGGGTGAAATAATTTCAGATTTTATTTGTAAAAATGATTCCACTGCTTTTCATTCTGCTTTATGTGAATCTGTTGTCATTTCCAGATGCTGCTACATTGGTATTTGACCCAAACACGGCTCACAGGTATCTTCGCTTGGTAAATGGCAATCGTAAGGTCTCCAACACTTCTCCGTGGCTGCATCCATACCCCGATCACCCTGAAAGGTTCGAACACTGGCGGCAAGTGCTGTGCACCAAGAGTTTCTACATGGCCCGATGCTACTGGGAAGTGGAGATCCGTGGAGAAGGGACTTATGTTGGCATGACTTACAAAAGCATTGACAGAAAAGGAGCCGAGAGCAATGGCTGCATCACAGGGAATGATTTCTCCTGGTGCGTACAATGGACAGGCAAAGAGTTCTTGGTCTGGCATGGTGATGTGGAAGTGCCGGGGAAAGTTGGGAAGTTTAGCAGGATAGGAGTGTACTTAGACTATCAAGGCAGCATTTTGTCATTCTATGGTGTTGAGGACACGATGACCTTGATACATAAGTTTCAATCTTCATTCACAGAACCACTATATCCTGCGTTTTATCTTTCAAAAAAGGAAGCATCAGTTTCTCTGCTTTTACATGATGAAGAAGATGCATTGAAATCTGAAACTGCAAAGAAATAACTTTTAGGCTGCATATAATGCTACAGTATTCTCCCCCTGTAGCCTTACTCACTGAGTTCAAGTCCACATCACACATCATAACCAGCGAGAGTAAAAGAGCAGTAAAATAGATTACTGCAGCAATTAAATGAGTGTTGTGAAAATCCACATTTTTGTTTTAAGTGGCATTTCTCTACAATCAGTCCCATCTTGTTTTGTTCTTTTCCAATTAATATAAATGTTTGACATGTAGTCTTCCCATTCTATTCTAGCTGTTGTACTTAGTGTATCTGTCTCTCAAGAATTCAACTTATCACATCATCCCAGTTGCTAAAGTATGTGTTCTGTTTTGCCTCTTCATTTGCTGTGTGATGATGACAAGCATTTTGCAACAATTACACCAGTCGACCAGGCAACGTAAAGTTTTAATAGATTCTTACCATTTACTTGTAAGTGAGATTTTTTTTGAATGTGAGTAAATAATAGAAAAGGACTAAATTCTCTTTTATTCATCAATTTTCTCCCTCCTCCCTTGTTGTGGTTTTGTTTCACGGGCACCCATCATTGCCTAATGCCTTACCCAAAAGACCATTATTCATAACATGTTGTTGGCTTACTAATCGACCGTGCAAGGCACCACAGTCGAGCCTGATCCCTGTCCACGCCCAATGTTGATGCACCAGCACTTCCAGCAGGGGCCACTAGATGGCAACCAGGCCTGTGAACTCTGGCTGATCTTCCCCTCAATAGCCCAGTGGTACTGGGACTATTGTAGCACTCTTACCTTTACCCAACTCAGCTACTCACTGGATAAACTCAGCGCACCACCAGGGACATTGTTATACGCCAATTAATCCTTGCTGAGGTATTATATATCACATTATTAGAGATATTTGCAAATGGAACAGTTTATAATAATTCTAGGCAGGATGGGCAATTCACTAACACTTTAACTAGTTTGACTGAGTTGATATGCGGCTTTACAGAGTGGAAATGCTGGCTGATATGATTTTGACATCAGCTGTTTTTATTTCATCAATCTCAGCAGTGAATTCTTCAAAACTTCAAAAGCAAATACTTCAACAGACATGCTTGCTGACCCTCAACCAAAACCCACATGTGAATTTGTCGAGACTGAGAAAAATGGCATATTTTGATAAATTTCCCTTTTTTATAAACAGAAGGAAAAAGGGATGAATGTGGAACAATGACACGATCAATTGTTTGGACATCCAGTGATGCTTTATAATGAGCCTGATTGTAAGCTGTGTAAAAACAAAACCTCTTTGTCAGTGACTTCATGGAAATCACTGCCGATTCAACAGGTGTGGAAAACACAGTGACGGTGAAATTAAACATGGGATATTGACATGTAGATACTTCAACATTTTTGCCCTAAATTTCTCTCCCTTTCTTTTAACTGAGGCACCAACCTACTTAAAATAAATAATTGTAAAAGTTACTTCTTTAAGACTCATTTTTGACAGTTAACTCTGTATACTGTACATTATATCTATCCCCATAATCCTCACGACTGCTTTTCACAAATTAAAATAGAATATTATAACATGAAATTTGAATATGTATTGGAACAGAATTGAGAGTATTCTCTAATTATTTTAAAAACCTGCAGAAATTTCACTATGGTTAATTTTTAAAAAATCTTTTACGATGGATAACTGAATATGAAGTGAAATAAAAGTCTGCTTTAAAAAGAACAATGTAGCAGGATTTCATTTTCTTTTGGCCAATTTTCTCCCCTTTTGTCCTGAAGGTGCTGACCCTTGCTGGGATTTGCTTCCATGGACGGCAGCAGTCCATCAGTACCTTGCCCAAGTGGCTATTCTTCATGTGAGACCCCTGACAGTGAGTGCCTGCAGTCTATTCGACTATGTAGGCCGTCACGATCGAGCCTGACCCTGCTCTCACCCAATGGACACATATGCGCACTTTCCTGTAGGAGTTTACCGGAGACCGATCACAAATGGGTTTCTGGCTGATTTCTCCTCCCTGGCCCAGGGGTGCTGAGACCAGTTGTAGCATCGTAAGCATGGACTTGGCTGAGATCAGTTAACTCAGCACAGATCAGGAATTAAACCTACAGCCTTCTGGTTTTATCAATAGTTGCACACAGTCTTTAAGGTGTGCGTTTATCTGTGTTGACTGTGTTAATAGGAACGTGTATCGTAGAAATACATTAGCTTAATGCCAATGCATTCTTTAACAAGAGACCAGATCAAACACCACTGACTGTGTCAATCAGAACAATTGGGCAACCTAATGCCTGTTTAAACCCTGCTGTATTTGATATGAAATGCACACTGGTTATTTTAGTATTTTCTTGATTGTTTCATATCTGTACAGTAGAGGAATGTGTTACCATATGATATTAGCTGGGTTATAGCTGTATTATTTATGGACAAAAATCAAAAGTGTATATATAATTATTTTGTATTTTAAATAATATGTATTGTACGATATATATGTATGTATTTCCTGTGACTCCATTCCTTATCTGCCTGCACTAAATTTATATCTATGGTAATTTTATAGTAAATGGGAAAAAAATGTTGAACTTTCTTCTTCCAATTTATGTCCCATTTTATACACTGGCTCTACTCTGCTTTGTGATGTCAAATTTTTGCTGTGACATCATTCCTCAGTATGGACACATGGGGGAAAATTAATCTTCAAAACGGAGATGGAGAATCGGCGTCCGTTATAAAACCCGCCCGACCTGACTTCAATGGGGAGGAAAATCAGATGGGGTGTATAATGGGCAGCCAATCCACTACCATCCGTTTTGCACCCCTGAAGTAGGATCAGGAAAATAAAGAAAGAGTAATGTTCAATAGCAGCAACAATTGGCATTTATATATCGCTTCCAATGTAGGTAAACATCCCAAGGCAATTCACAGAGGCATAATCAGAAACAAATGGACACAGAGCCAAAAAAGGAGATTTTAAGAGGGGTGAATCTTGGTGATAGAGGTGGGTTTTAAAGAGGGTCTTAAAGGATGAGAGGGAGATGGAGAGGTTTAGGAAGGAAATTCCAGAGTTCAATTGGAGGTTGTAGCACTGGAGAAGATTACAGAGATGGGGAGGGGTGAGACCACGAAGGGAGTATCAGCATTTTAAAATGGAGGCTTTGAGGGACTAGGAGCCAATGTAGATGAGGGTTTCAGAAGCAGTTGGGCAGCGGTAGGGGCTATTCTATAACTGACTACATAGAGCTGAGTAAAATTGGCCTGGAATGACTCTTCCAGTTTTCTCTCCCTTCTGTCTGGTCTCTGTTCACCACTGCACCATTACAGCATAGGTGCAACTACTGGGAGGAGGGGGCATTGGCTTGGGTTATATCACCTTTTCCCCCACTCCAAATCTTGGAATTGCTCCTGATGCCCTCAACTCTTTATATATGGTTGGACCACTGTATGACAGCATGCCTAACATTGCCAGCTAATCAGGCAGAGACTGGTGGGTGTGAATCTATGTCTGCCAGTCCATAGAGCAGCACACCATAACTGAGAAAATGTCAATCCACCTATAAGAACGTAAGATCATAAGAAATAGAAGCAGAAGTAGGCCATTAGGCCCCTCAAATCCACTCCGCCATTCAATAAGATCATGGCTGATCTTCTACCTCAACTCCACTTTCCCGCCCTATCCCCATATCCCTTGATTCCCTTAGTGTCCAAAAATCTATCAATCTCAGTCTTGAATATACTCAACGACTGAGTATCTACAGCCCTCTGGGGTAGACAATTCCAAAGATTCACAACCCTCTGAGTGAAGAAAATTTTCCCCATCTCAGTCCTAAATGGCTGACCCCTTATCTTGAGACTATGCCCCCCAGTTCTAGACCCTCCAGCCAGGCGAAACAGCCTCTCAGCATCTACCCTGTCAAACCCTCTAAGGATTTTATACGTTTCAATGAGATCACCTCTCATTTTTCTAAACTCCAAAGAATATAGGCCCATTCTACTCAATCACTCCTCATAGGACAACCATCTCATCCCAGGAATCAATCTAGTGAACCTTCATTGCACCCCCTCTAAGGCAAGTATATCCTTCCTTAGGTAAGGAGACCAAAACTGTACACAGTACTCCATGTTGTAATTAACTTACTTTTTTTGTTTTATCTGATCCCAACCCTATTCAGTTCGGCTGTAGATTTCTGCATGACCAATCAACGATGCTCAAACAGGTAGTGCACCGCCATGGGCTATCTCTGTCAGTTTTTCCCTGGAAGGGAGGGAAATCAGGAATCAAGTTAACCTGACTGTTCTGCATCTCCTAGTGCCTGGCTTACTGAAGGATCAGGCACCTTTGTATTCCCGCAGTTGACGGTACTATGTAACTTAAGTGACCCAACAACCAGAGAGTGAACGGCAGCTGGACTCACATTTTCAAGGGTCTTGAGAGCTGTCACTCTCTCTCTGACTTGATCAGCAGCAACGGCAGGAAGATAAGAAAAGGGTTTGAGTGCTGCTGTCCCACAATCGGTCTACAGAACGTGAAAGGAGTAAAATAGCAGCATTGCTAGCTGCCTGAGAGCTAGCCCAGCCCAGCCTCTCAGCCTGGGAATGATAAGGGGTGCAGGAGACCCCTGGAAAAAAGGTGAAAACAAAACCATTTTGCCTTTATGCACTAATAAGCAAAATATGATTCTAATCACATAATTTGTTGACATGCACCCGCAATGTGTAACAGTATCTGGTCAGAGAGTTCGCTGTGGTATTAATGGCCTTAATTTTAAAAGCAGGGCGGGAATGGAGTGCACAAACCCCAAAGTGGGTGGCCCACTTGGAGAGTCCAGATTGGAATGGGGGGGTGGTGGGTTTTCCTGCATGATCGGGGAGAAGGCCAAGGCTGGGAAGGCCCAAGGACTCCTGGAGGGGGGCACTCCTGCTCCTCCTGGTCCATGAGGAGTTCAAACAGAAGCAAATTTCTTAAACTTACCGTGGCCTCTTCTGGCCAGTCAGCTCTTCCCGCTGTGGTTCTGCTGCGGGGCTGCAGACATTGCGGGATTCCCCCTGGCTTGACGTTAATATTACGTTGTGGTGCCGATGACATTATCGGGCCGCGACTTTTGAATGTTAAGTAGGCCCCTGCCTGCCTTTAGCGGGAGCCTCGTTGATGGCCTGATTCATAGGAACATAGGATTCGCTGTCATAAAGATTACGCTGGCCAGGAATACGGTGGGTTGGAGCCGAGAGATAAATTTTTCAAATTTTAACCCTTTCCACGCACTATTCCCGCTGGGTGAGGGGAGTCTTTTAATTAATGCAACCATTTTAAGTGCAACATGCTGATAATTAAGGTTACCAGCAGACCGGGAAGTCCAGTTTATGAAAGGACTATCCGGACATTGATAAAATATGAACTGGACGCCAAAAATTCACTTTTGAAACAAATGCTTGTTTTTTCTGACTCAATCCTGTGCTTTACGGTCTGAAGTCAGTGGTTATCAAAGTCATTATTATTAAGGATTTCGTCCGCTGTTTGGTTTTCGACTTGACAAAAGGCAGTTTTATTAGCAAATGCCACCCTGATCAGTCTGGTTCACAATAAATACATATCAACACGAATTACAGGAAAGTAGGGATGGAAATCACTTCTGGATACACAGCTTAGATGCACTTTGTACTGCTCCAACATACACTTTAGTGAATCAGTTTGCAAACCAACGTTCTAAAATAAACATCGGTAAGACTTTATCTGAATCTAAACGATGAAATTTTAGGGGCTTGGATGGAGAGAAATTTGTTGAGTGTATTCAGGAGGAATTTCTCATTCAGTATGTGGATGGCCCGACTAGAGAGGGGGCAAAACTTGACCTCCTCTTGGGAAATAAGGAAGGGCAGGTGACAGAAGTGTTAGTGAGGGATCACTTTGGGACCAGTGATCATAATTCCATTAGTTTTAAGATAGCTATGGAGAAGGATAGGTCTGGCCCAAAAGTTAAAATTCTAAATTGGGGAAAGGCCAATTTTGATGGTATTAGACAGGAACTTTCAGAAGTTGATTGGGAGAGTCTGTTGGCAGGCAAAGGGACGTCTGGTAAGTGGGAGGCTTTCAAAAGTGTGTTAACCAGGGTTCAGGGTAAGCACATTCCTTATAAAGTGAAGGGCAAGGCTGGTAGAAGTAGGGAACCTTGGATGACTCGGGAGATTGAGGCACTAGTCAAAAAGAAGAAGGAGGCATATGACATGCATAGGCAGCTGGGATCAAGTGGATCCCTTGAAGAGTATAGAGATTGCCGGAGTAGAGTTAAGAGAGAAATCAGGAGGGCAAAAAGGGGATATGAGATTGCTTTGGCAGATCAGGCAAAGGTGAATCCAAAGAGCTTCTACAAATACATAAAGGGCAAAAGGGTAACTAGGGAGAGAGTAGGGCCTCTTAAGGATCAACAAGGTCATCTATGTGCGGAACCACAAGAGATGGGTGAGATCCTAAATGAATATTTCACATCGGTATTTACGGTTGAGAAAGGCATGGATGTTAGGGAACTTGGGGAAATAAATAGTGATGTCTTGAGGAGTGTACATATTACAGAGAGGGAGGTGCTGGAAGTCTTAACGCGCATCAAGGTAGATAAATCTCCGGGACCTGATGAAATGTATCCCAGGACGTTATGGGAGGTTAGGGAGGAAATTGCGGGTCCCCTAGCAGAGATATTTGAATCATCCACCGCTACAGGTGAGGTGCCTGAAGATTGGAGGGTAGCAAATGTTGTGCCTTTGTTTAAGAAGGGCGGCAGGGAAAAGCCTGGGAACTACAGACCAGTGAGCCTGACATCTGTAGTGGGTAAGTTGTTAGAGGGTATTCTGAGGGACAGGATCTACAGGCATTTGGAGAGGCAGGGACTAATTAGGAACAGTCAGCATGGTTTTGTGAGAGGAAAATCATGTCTCACGAATTTGATTGAGTTTTTTGAAGGGGTAACCAAGAAGATAGATGAGGGCTGTGCAGTAGACGTGGTCTACATGGACTTCAGCAAAGCATTTGACAAGGTACCGCATGGTAGGTTGTTACATAAGGTTAAATCTCATGGGATCCAAGGTGAGGTAGCCAATTGGATACAAAATTGGCTTGACGACAGAAGACAGAGGGTGGTTGTCGAGGGTTGTTTTTCAAACTGGATGCCTGTGTCCAGCGGTGTGCCTCAGGGATCGGTGCTGGGTCCGCTGTTATTTGTTATTTATATTAATGATTTGGATGAGAATTTAGGAGGCATGGTTAGTAAGTTTGCAGATGACACCAAGATTGGTGGCATTGTGGACAGTGAAGAAGGTTATCTAGGATTGCAACGGGATCTTGATAAATTGGGCCAGTGGGCCGATGAATGGCAGATGGAGTTTAATTTAGATAAATGTGAGGTGATGCATTTTGGTAGATCGAATCGGGCCAGGACCTACTCCGTTAATGGTAGGGCGTTGGGGAGAGTTATAGAACAAAGAGATCTAGGAGTACAGATTCATAGCTCCTTGAAAGTGGAGTCACAGGTGGATCGGGTGGTGAAGAAGGCATTCAGCATGCTTGGTTTCATTGGTCAGAACATTGAATGCAGGAGTTGGGATGTCTTGTTGAAGTTGTACAGGGCATTGGTGAGGCCACACTTGGAGTACTGTGTACAGTTCTGGTCACCCTATTATAGAAAGGATATTATTAAACTAGAAAGAGTGCAGAAAAGATTTACTAGGATGCTACCGGGACTTGATGGTTTGACTTACATGGAGAGGTTAGACAGACTGGGACTTTATTCCCTGGAGAGTAGGAGGTTAAGGGGTGATCTTATAGAAGTCTATAAAATAATGAGGGGCATAGATAAGGTCGATAGTCAAAATCTTTTCCCAAAGGTAGGGTAGTCTATAACGAGGGGGCACAGATTTAAGGTGAGAGGGGAGAGATACAAAAGGATCCAGAGGGGCAATTTTTTCACTCAAAGGGTGGTGAGTGTCTGGAACGAGCTGCCAGAGGCAGTAGTAGAGGCGGGTACAATTTTGTCTTTTAAAAAGCATTTGGACAGTTACATGGGTAAGATGGGTATAGAGGGATATGGGCCAAGTGCAGGCAATTGGGACTAGCTTAGTGGTATAAACTGGGCGACATGGACATGTTGGGCCGAAGGGCCTGTTTCCATGTTGTAACTTCTATGATTCTATAAGTTCAAAATGCTTTCAGTCAGAGGTCCGACTGCAAATCGAGACAGTTGCCAGCTTGCATTCTGAAGTAGTTTTTTGGTCTTCGCTGTGCACCGTAGTTGTAGCCTTTAACCTGGTAGGGAACGAGGAACATCGGCGAGCAGAGTTTCTTGTTTAGTATTTGTGGAGAATGGACAGAAGCTGATCACAGAAGAGGTTTGCGTCTGAGTCTGGCGGAGGATGGGCCGGAGACAAAAACTAATCTCTCCGACGCTGCACCTCGAGTAAGATGCAGTAGTTTGATCGGCTCCCCCCCATGGCGGCAGCAGATCTTTTATCTCTCGAGCAGCAGCTCTCCTGCTCCATTTGCTTAGAAGTGTTCAGCGACCCTGTCAACCTTCCCTGCGGACACACGTTCTGCCTCGACTGCATCCAGAAAAACTGGGATCAGAATTCACTCAATTCGGTCAACGCCTGCCCACAGTGCAGGGCCGCCTTCGTCCCCAGGCCCTCCCTTCAGAAAAACATTGTTCTGTGCGGGATAGTGGACGAGTTCAACAGGATGGGGCAGGTGGCTGCCAGGCTGACCACTGGCTCAGATATTCCGTGCGATTCCTGCATCAACAGGACAAAGGCAGTTAAATCCTGCTTAGTGTGCTTGGCCGCATTTTGCGAAGCCCACCTCAGGCCTCACTATGAGGATGTTGCCTTTCAGGACCATCAGCTCACCGATCCGGTCAAGGACTTGGATAAAAGAAAATGTAAAGTGCACTGCAAACTTCTGGAGTTCTTTTGTAAGACTGATCAGATGTGCATCTGTGGTTTGTGTATACTGCACGCCCATCGAGATCACACAGTCATTACGACAGAAGAGGAGACCACCGATAAAAAGGTAATGCGAACTCACACTTGCACGTCATTTAAAGGGGAACTGTCCTTATGAAAGAGCGTTCGGCAAGTCTTTTTTTGATTGTGCACGGAGAGTGTTAACAATGAGAGTGGCCTCCAGATACTTTCTCCTAGTACTCAACACAAAAGTCTACTTCCGTAGGTAAGGGCTTGCTCCCAAGAATTGAATCCTTACCTTATTCTGGGATAGCAGGGTGCACAATGAATGCTTTTAACTGTGAAGGAATGCACTACAAACAGTATCGGATCTCACTGTACATTCCTGGGGGTAAATTTTAACTTCCAGCCAGGAAGGGAGTGGGGGAGGTGGGGGGGGGGGAGATTTCCAGATGCGAAATCCAGAAGGTAAGTGGGCGATGTCCCATCAATGGCACTTCTGGGTTTTGCACCCGGCAGCGAAAGGAGCTGTATGTTAGAGGGGTGGGAGGGGGAGAGAGATAATCAGGCTTGGAAAAAATCGGAGGTGGGGGGAACGTGGATGACATCAGGGGGGTCAGCCAGCATCGTGGATCATGGGGTCAGCCAGCATCGTGGATCATGGGGTCAGCCAGCATCGTGGATCATGGGGTCAGCCAGCATCGTGGATCATGGGGTCAGCCAGCATCGTGGATCATGGGGTCAGCCAGCATCGTGGATCATGGGGTCAGCCAGCATCGTGGATCATGGGGTCAGCCAGCATCGTGGATCATGGGGTCAGCCAGCATCGTGGATCATGGGGTCAGCCAGCATCGTGGATCATGGGGTCAGCCAGCATCGTGGATCATGGGGTCAGCCAGCATCGTGGATCATGGGGTCAGCCAGCATCGTGGATCATGGGGTCAGCCAGCATCGTGGATCATGGGGTCAGCCAGCATCGTGGATCATGGGGTCAGCCAGCATCGTGGATCAGGGGGTCAGCCACCATCGTGGATCATGGGGTCAGCCAGCATCGTGGATCATGGGGTCAGCCAGCATCGTGGATCAGGGGGTCAGCCAGCATCGTGGATCAGGGGGTCAGCCACCATCGTGGATCAGGGGGTCAGCCACCATCGTGGATCAGGGGGTCAGCCAGCATCGTGGATCATGGGGTCAGCCAGCATCGTGGATCATGGGGTCAGCCAGCATCGTGGATCATGGGGTCAGCCAGCATCGTGGATCATGGGGTCAGCCAGCATCGTGGATCATGGGGTCAGCCAGCATCGTGGATCATGGGGTCAGCCAGCATCGTGGATCATGGGGTCAGCCAGCATCGTGGATCATGGGGTCAGCCAGCATCATGGATCAGGAAGAGGTCAGCAACCACGGGGATTGGGGGGAGGAGGATGGGTGTCAGTACCATCAGGGATCGGGGGTGTCAGCAAACATTGTGGATTGGGGGGGTCTCCCATCGGTTGGGGGGGGGGACGGTGGGCGGCCGATCACGGGGGTCCTGTCAGCCAGGTGAGCTTGTTGGGCCTGGATGAAGCATTCCTGCTCCTCCTGGCCCACAAGCAGTGCAATAAAGGCACTCACCTCATGGATCCGGCCCTTCCCGCCTGCTTTCACCTGTTGTGAATCGGAGGCGATGGGAAACCCGAACAGGTAAGGTTAAAGTTGTTTTAATTGTCCAATACACAAAATATTAAATACCTCAAGTATCTCAATGAGGTACATTGCCCTTTTAAGAATTGGCCTGCTGGATTTAAGTAGGGGTGGGACTTCCAGGTGTCCGCTCTCCACATGCAGACAAACCTGCCTGGGTTAAACCCAGAAGTGGGTGTGTTCGTGCCGGGATGCCGTCCCGCTCCCAAAACATAGCATTTTCACTTCCCTTCCACCCCAACTCACCTGTTTTTGGGGATTAAAATTTGCCCCTTGATCTCTCTGACTGACGCCAAATACCACACTGACAGATCGTGAGACCAGCCTAAGAATCAATGAGAAAAGGATCCAATCGAGTAGATACCGAGAAGGTATTTCCTCTGTTAGGGCAATCTAGAACAAGGGGGTACAATCTTACTATTAGAGCTAGGCCAGTCAGGAGTGAAATCAGGAAGCATTTTTTTCACACAAGGGTAGTGGAAATGTGGAATTGTCTCCTCCCCCCCCCCCCCCCCCCCCACCAGGCTGTGGATGCTGGGACAATTGGAATTTTCAAGACTTTGAGATGGAGATATTTTTATTAGGTAAGCGTATCAAGGGATATGGATCAAAGGCAGGTAAATGGAGTTGAGGTACAGATCAGCCATGATCTAATTAAATGGCAGAACAGGCTCGATTATATTAAGATCCTGGACTGGAATCTTGCAGAGCTGGCTGCCGTGCTGCTTTTGGCCGATGACGATGGTTTCTGAATTCCAGTCAAACGTTTAACGTGAGGAGAGAGTCCATATGAATGTTGTCTCTCCATTAACATTAAAAAATACCACAGAGTTTAGGTCCATGTCTGTCTTGAAACCACTTTGCTTCGATGTAAAAGCTGTAGTATAACTAGCAAGTTAGCAGTATCTCATTTATAATTGTGTCTGGTGCTGCAGTTTTTAACCTTAATTTTAAATGGCCACTATTTTCAAATGGTGATCTAAATGATGTTAGGAAGGTATAATTTCAGACCTGCTGCTCAATAAGTTTTAGTGCTGCAGGTTGGCCTATAAGCTTTCTATTTAAACTGTGGCCTTTGTTGCAAAACAATTTCACTTCACAGTCATACCAACGCTACAGTTATAGCCTTCCTACGATACAACAGTGACTACACTTCAAAAGGACTGTAAAGCTCTTTGGGACGTCCTGAGGTTGTGAAAGGCGCTATATAAATGCAATTCTTTCTTTTTAAATCTGGAGTCTAGGGCCAACCTGGCACAGTAGGGAAGCAGAGTGAGGCTTCCTGCAGAAGGGGGTCTCACTCCACTTTGACTCAGAGCCCGATCAGGCCTTGACTCCACATTTACACTTCATAAGTTTAGCATGAAGTGAAATGAAAAATACTTCACAAAAACAGAAAACTGGTCGGGTGAATGCAGCCTTGCATAAATGAGGCTGTTGTGATTAAGCTGGTAAAACATTATTTAACATATTCAGTATATTTGAACAAATGTTTTAATTGGCTGTTTTGTGTGTGTTGTGAACCCTACATTAAGAAACTTCTTCAGGAAGAAAAATTAAGAAGGCAGAGACAGATCGAAGATATTAATACAGCAATTATTAAATTAAAAGAGAATGTCACTTCTATCAAAGTGAGTATTAACCCATCCTTTTAAAATAATTGTAACATTTCTCCTGCTCCTTGTTTCAGTTCTGTTAGTATCTGTAAAACTTCCCTTCATCAATTAGGAAACGACATTTCAGGTGAAGTCCGACATCGACAAGCACTTTGGTGATCTGATCAACTGTATTAAAGAATCGCAGAGTATTGCAACAAATATCATCGAGAGTGAGGAGGCAGTTGCTTTGGCCCAAGCCGACAGCATCCAGAGCTGGCTGAACCAAAGGTGCACTGGACTGACCAGGAAGACCGATGAAATAGACCGGCTGTTAAAATCTGACAACATACAGCTCCTGAAGGTAAAACCCAACTCTTTCACCGAAGCTTTTTTCAAACTCATTTGCTTTTCAAAGCTTGAGGTTATCCGCGGTGCAACGATCAGAAATGTTACTTGGTGAGTTTGGGCTTCACATTTAAATTGAGGAAGTCCATCCTGCACGATCAGTGACCAAAGAGCTAAATTAAGATGGTGCACCAGCCAACAGAGGGCAAGCAGCTTCCTAAGGCTGTCGGAGGGCTCATTTGGATGCATGCCTGCTTCATTGGGCATTGGGCTGGCAGGGAAGCTGTTGATCTGCATACCTGCCCCGCTAGGCTGCCAGGAAATCTGCTCTCGTGTTCCTTCCCAGATCAGCAGACTGGCAGGAAACTTGCTTGGATACATTCTGGCCCTGCCCAGAGTGGCAAGGCCCTAACTTGGGACCACTCCAATAGATTGGCAGGAACTTTCTCAGATACGATTCCTGTTTCACTATACAGTCAGGAATTCTGCCCACCATTAACCTCATCTCATCCAATAGAGAATTTGATTGGATTTGATCTTGCGTTGTCAAACATTCCGAGGTGCAGACCTCCTGTCTGGGTACCTGGTAAAATAACATAGAAATATTTTTAAAAAGTCACTTCTAAATCCCTTTGTTTATCTCTGTGCAGGAGGGAACATTTGTTATTGGTTCATCTTTACCCTTCCTCTTGGGATGAGGACTTGCCACCATTGTCTTACCTGACTAAAGATTGAGCATGTGACTTGCATCTAGACCTGTTCCAATTCAGCTTATAACCCTCCTGAGTGATCGGAGTTGATTTTTGACCAACCTCCCCGACGTCTGCCACCTGGGTTTCAGTTTTGGGCTGGGTCATGGTTAATGGAGGGTGTGTTTGTTGTTGACTTTGATGTCGTTAGTTATATTGATTTTGGTACCTGTTCAGAGACACCAGCGTGTCATTCTGTCTAAGCTCTTTAGTGGAGCAAGGTTGTAAGAAGTCTCCCCCTGTTTACACACTGAAGGCAGCGCAGTGACATAATGCGCAACGTTACTGAGATGCCAATTATGTCGAGCGCAAGTCCATTTGTTAAAGTAAAGTGGGACGAGTCCTCACTGCAGCAGATATTGCCGCTCGTCAGTCAACCCTGGACCAGGTTGTTCCAACCTCTGAACCTGTTTGAAAATACCCTCGTACCATCGTCTAGAATTCCTCTATAATTGTAAAGATGTAAGTGTCCGGGGAAAATCTGTCCAGGCCAGCAAGCGCTAAAACTGCTTTTACAGGTGGACTGAGCTGGTGTCCACGTTCTGTTTATGTTGCCGAAAGAGATGGGGATCAGGACAAACCAGTTTGTTTGGTGATGCTCATGGCCTCTGGCAGTAGCAGAGCTTCCATTGGCAGTGAACCAGCAATGAGAAGGAAGCATGGTGCAGTTTCTTTCTTAGTGAGGGGGGCCATGAGTAATGTCTTTTATGTGAGGGTGAATTATGCTGACAGATTATGCTTCTGATATCCTGCTTCGTAGGAATTTCAAGCCCGGGAAGAGACGGAGGCAGATCAGGTTTTACCCACGTTAGACACTGATATCGATAAGCAGCTCTCCAGTTTGAAGAGCGTCGTTATCGAACTGACTAAAAAGATTATGCAACAGCTGCACGAGGCCCACAGAGAGAAGCTGCCTGCGATCAAAGAAAATGGTTTGTACTTTGCTTTTTTTTCCAATTTTTTTTCCCATTCCTCTCCTGAAGGTGTTGCCTCCCTCACCGGGTTCCATGGATGCCAATTGTTTGCTAGTAGCCATTCTTCATGCCTGAGTGCTGGCAGGCTATGCGACTATGAAAGGCATCACAGTTAAACCTTTTCCTGCTCCCATTGGCACCCCAACACATGCACACACACCATTTTCATGAAGGATTCCTGTTTAGCGACCAATTTAACCATTCCCTTACCCAGTGATCCTGAGCCCAATTGTATTCCTTGTCCCTCCTCCCCTTCGCCAACAGCCTTGGCTGCATCTCAGCTAACTCAGCAAAAATTGGTGATCACACCTGGGATCTTCCTGGTTTTTGTTATCCCTCTTAATAAATGAAATACTCATTATTTTAAATTGCCATTTTGAAGTTTGTGATACTTCCAGAAAGTGGAGAAAGTCAAAAAATAAATTAACATAGAGCAGTTCTGTGTTGTGGATATTTTAATGCTGAAGGTGCAAAATCTTTTAACTGTGGTGATCTAAGTTTAATCTGCATACACCGAGATCCAAGCAAATTCTTTCACTGATCCGCAAATCAGTGCCAAGTACCCATTTTGCATGTCTTAGCGTAGGTTACTTTTAATTCTTTTTGTTGATGTGTTGTCAACCTATTGCTTAAAACAGCATTCTAGTGCAGAATAAATTATGTACTTTGTATTCCATCGTGATTTCTTTTTAATAAACACTACAATTTGTGAAAATGGATGTTGTCAAGCTTTCAGAGTCCTGGTGATCAAGGGTGTAATTTCCACCTCATTCATCACGATGGGAAAACTCCACCCTCTCCTTTTGGATTTCTACAATTTATATTGTTTGGCTTACTCGAGGTGGTTTACGCTGTAAAATATATTTTTCTGCTGTATTTCAGGACCTTGGGCTAATAGTCAACATCCCAAATTACATCAGTACCCTTCGACAACGACAGCATCTCAACAAAAGGGTAAGGGTTCTTTTAGTTACGAATTGCCATGAAGAACGTTTGTATTGTCAGCTTGGCTCAGTTGGTAGCACTCCTGCCTCTGACTCGTTGGTTGTGGGATCAAGCCCCATTCCAAGAGTTGAGCGTTGTGGGAGAACCTTCACCACATGGACTGCAGCGGTTCAAGAAGGCGGCTCACCACCACCTTCTCGAGGGCAATTAGGGATGGGCAATAAATGCCGGCCTCGCCAGCGACGCCCACATCCCATGAACGAATAAAAAAAAAAGCACGTAATCTAGGCTGACCCTGTGATGCAGTACTGAGAGGAGTGCTGCATTGTCGGAGGTGCCGTCTCAGATGAAATTGAAACCGAGGCCCAATTGGCTGCTCAGGTGGATGCAAAAGATCCTGTGGCACTATTTGATGAAGAGCAGCGGGGTCTCCTGATTCCAGTGCCATTACACAAGAGTTGATGTTATCTGATCAGGCCAGAGTGATTGAACTGGTAAATGAGGAGGTGGGGATAGGGTGGTGGGATGGTGCGGGGGAGGGGGGTTTTCCAGGTGCCTGTGGCATGACAGAACTTGGCGCTTACGCAAAAAAATTAATGAAAAGAACTCTGGAAAAAGGTCCAGAAGAATCTTAAATGCTTTATTTTGGTCTCTAAAAATAGTTAGAAGATCTGAGAGAGTTAAGTACTGCATTATTCATTTTTATCTGCTGATTTAACTTGATTTTGTACATATTTCTTTCTTGTAATAAACAATTTGTACTTTAGTTTGAAATATATGGTCTGTAAGTGTGATGTTTTTTCACCTATCGGAGAGATCAAACTACAGCGGTCTGTCCAGGCTGCATCTCGAGTGCTAGGCCTAGATTTGGTCGTCGAGAAAGCAGGGTAATATTCAAGCACTGGAGACTGATCCCCAGTGTAAACAACAACAATACCTTGCATTTATATAGCAGCTTTAACATAGAAAAATGCTCCAAGACAATTCACAGAGGCAAAAGGGAAAATAAAGAGGTTTTAAGTTATGAGGAAAGACTGGAGAAACTCGAGCTTTCCAGCGTGGAAAGGAGATGTTTGAGAGGCGATCGGGGTCGACAAGAAATCCAGCCACTCCTCTACAGAGCTGAGCTGGAAGTGATGTTAAAGGGAGGCAATTACGGGGTTGGGGAGGAGGAGGGGGGCATGAATACCCATGCTCCTCCTAGCCTTACAAAAATGTCTTTTAAAAAAAAACGTTTACTTGCCTTTTTTTGAGTGGCCTTTAAAGGTTAGGCTGCTCTACGCTTAGTACCAATGGACAGAGCATGCGAGGCACCAGTTGGTACCTCAAAATTGCATCGGGGTCCTTTGCATCTCATTGGGCCCCAATTAGCATTTTGAAAGTAGGCTTCTGCCTGAAACAAGTGGGCATGTGAAGGCCCCAATACCAGAAGCAGGAACGGGACAAGAAGTGGAGAACTGCCATTTTCGGACCGTTACCACCCATTTCTATTGGCCGGAGTCCGTGAAAGAGTCCCCTAATATTAGAGGTATACAAGATTAAAGATAAAGCCAGACTATTACATTAAATAAAATTGCAAGAGGAGGACAAGGGGGACACAGGTTCAAATTAGTAAAAGATAAATGTAAGACTGGTATTTGTAAGTTCTTCACACTAAGAGAGGTCTAAACATAAAACAGACTTTCTGATCGAATAGTGGAGGATAATTTAAGAAATAATTAGATACTGCATTGACAAAATGTAGGTATTTCCTGATTGGATGAACGAAGAAGAGTAGAATAGCCTTCCTCATCCATATTGATCTTATGAGTACACTGTGGACATCTGGTGCAACTTCCATTATAACCCATTGGTAAAAAGGTTCTGAAACTGGCTACATGTCATTCATTGCAAGCACAAGGTTAGATTTCAGTTCATCAGTCTTGGGCCTGCCCATGGAAGAGCTCACGTAAAGAGTTTTGTGAAATGTAACATTCAATAGAAGGGTAAATGTTCATGATACTTGAAGTACATTATTGAATAAAAAGCGATGTGGAGGTCTCACATTTAACTTGTGTTTTCTATTCCAGTTAATTTCCAGTCCTTGCCAACTGCCAGTCTCTGTGGTACTCCTCAACCTTTAATACCATCATGTCCTCGGGGCTTTTGGCCCATTCCAACTCCTCAGATAACTGGTAAGAAGTTCACCAATTATAGAATATATGACGCTGAATATCACTATATAAATATAAGGAAAAACATTTTAGAACCATATGATGGCCAAGAAAACCATCCCTTAATGTCAACTGTAAAATGGCAAATGGAAACTTGAATATTAGTGAATCGTCACACTGCTTTGTACTACTGATTTAAAATCAGTCATCTTGTATTTAAGTATTGTGGTGTACAAAGCTTGCTTTATCTAAACAAGTAGCTCTAGATTGGAGTGCTCTAACATTTCTAAGCTGACCCTAACTGTGTTCTCACCCAGCGTAATGATTTCTCTGGTTTATTAGTTCTGAATTCTTTTCTTAATTTATACATCATTCACATAAGTCCTCAGTTAGCAAAGTTTCTGGATCTCTTCCTTCACTTTTTGACATCCTTAATTGTATATCTGTTATTTTTACTTCTTTAGTTTACCATTCCTTTATTTTTGCTCTCTAGAATTTATTAACCAGATTTTATACTGTTTTAACCCACTTCTACCTCTGTAACATCACCCGTCTCCACCCCTGCCTCAGCTCATTTGCAGCTGAAACCCTCATCCATGCCTTTATTACCTCTAGACTTGACTATTCCAATGCTCTCCTGGTCGGCCTCCCATCTTCCACCCTCCATAAACTTGAGCTCATTCAAAACTCTGCTGCCTGTATCCTAACTCGCACCAAGTCTCGTTCACCCATCCCCCCTGTGCTCGCTGACCTACATTGGCTCCTGGTTCGGGAACGCCTCGATTTTTAAAATTTTCATTGTTGTTTTCACGTCCCTCCATGGCCCCGCCCCTCCCTCCCTTTTTAACCTCTCCGCTTCTCCACCTCTCTCTCCTCCTTTAAGACCTCCTTAGAACCTACCTCTTTGACCAAGCTTTTGGTCACCTGTCCTAATATCTCCTTATGTGCCTCAGTGTTAAATTTTGTTTGATAATCAAATTGGTGAAGTGCCTTGGGATGTTTTACTACATTAAAGGTGCTATATAAATGCAAGTTGTTATTGTTATAGTACCCTTGGCTGGCACAACTAATATGGCAAGAAGAAGGTTCAGTAGATGTCAACATTCATAGATAGGAAAGTAATATATAATTAACTATTAGCATAATAATTCTCAGCCTGTCTTCTCTGCACTGGATTATATTCCATGACCAGATATTCAAATTCCAATGGGAAGGTTAATGCGCAAAGTTGGGTTGTCTGCGAACATGCAAGTATTTATTCAATTGAGATCTGCAGTAGGGTGTAATTCCATTTCTAGATGCAATCTAGTAATTATCACGTATATAGAAAATCTTTTGTCTCCATGCACTTTCTGTGTCAATTTTTTCCATTACTTTCCTGTACTCTTATTTATAATGGAAACTACCTATGTAAACTTGTCACGCTGTAATTATACCCTCCTGCAAATGATGGCTCTGCAGGACCTCAGTTTCATGTCTCCTACCTTCTGACTCCGTGCTGTTGAGAAACTCATATGCTCCAACTCACTGTAAATTTTGTCACAGTCTTATACAAAAATAAAGACTCAACATATGGCTTTAAAATGGTGTCTGAATTCCATCTGCATGCCCTGGTTCAATTAACCCCCTTTCACCTGAAGACTGCACTTGATTTTCACTCCCCAGTGGAATGCCATGGAAAATCAACTAGTAAATAATAGTGAGTGGGATATGGCAAATAGTTCATGAGCACATTATGTAGGTAGCTCATGAATTCATTGGTTTTTACGTTGGGTACATGTTTTTTTTTTACCATTGCATCTGAAGAGAATTTTTTGCCAAGCCTTATAACTGTGTTAAGTGTTTATAAGGAGTAATATTTTCTTTTTCTGTTTCAGCTGATTTCCAGTCCCTGCCAAATCCTACTCACCATGGTGCCCATCAACAACCTTTAATACCATCTCCGGGTCTTTGGACAATGGTCACGCCACAGATAAATGGTAAGGTGCTCTTCAGTTATTAGTGTTAGCCATTAAGTGCGCATCATACAACACCAAAATTAAAATGCAAATGGCGGGGAGGGTTGAAACTGGGTCGTGCTGTAGGTGAGACATTAGCCTTTCACTTCTGGGAACTGGGTTTGAATCCAGCCCAGCCTGATGAATGGAAAGCATGTTTTGGCCGTAAGTATCCTATGTGAAATGAGTCTCAATTCGGTCCCTAGTGGGCATGAATTCAAAAGCACAAAACTGATCCTATTTCAACACTAAATTGGCAGTCTCATTGAGACAGACAACATGATGGCTGGTGTGAGAAATGGAAAGTGTCAAACTGGTGTTTTAGCATCACCTTGATGAGCATAAAATTTACTGGAAAGCGAAAGCAGCAATGTCAGGAATACACTTATTGCCATGTTGCTCTGAATCATGAACCTACTAACAACATTCCAGCGTGCAGAGTCCAATAAATGCCATAATATATTATAACACAATATATCAAAAACTTAAAAGTCAAATAAAATATTCAGCTTATGATTCCTTCTCTAACCTCCATACACCAGTACACACTCACATTACACTCTCATTTGTTTCTCTGCTTTCGGGCTATCTGCATGACATCACTGTATAGATGTGCTCACTGTTGAAGTATATCTGAGAAACATTGATGTACGATTACATGGAGCACGAGAGAAGTGTATTTTCATCACATCATGGCACTCTATTTGATGTGTTTTGACATAATTTATGTCGTCGTGTTGTGCGTTAATAAACAAACAAAATCGTTGTGTCAAATATTTTTCAAATGAAACCTAGAGAGGTTTCAAATGCGCCTCAATAAAAAGCATCTCAGGTTCCGGAGAGTGATTAATAGCTCCCAAGTATCATTGTTTCCTAGGTAACTCGGAGAGAAAATGAGCTTGGAAGAATGAGGCATGAGGGGAATCATGGAATATATGTGAAGTGATAATTGTTCCACCTTATATTTGTGTACCCATTACTGCTTAGTTTACGCAGTGTGCTTTTTAAGATTATAAAATTAAATTTATATATTTAAATGAAGTTTCAGAAGTTGTTAATTCACCTTGATTCATAGTATTTTAAGAATACATCCTATTAAAACTTTACTACCGAACAAGTTTAGCACAGAATAAGAATTAAGATTTGAAGCCATCAAACCACCATTTATGCGCCTTTTGGTTTAAGAAAATGCAATCGTGGAAGTCTTTATTTTTCTTTTTCTTCAATTTTTAATGTCGCTCATTCTGATGCTATAAAATGCATTCAAAGATACAAAAAATACAGTATAGGTCTCATTGAGGAGAAATTTAAAAAAAAAATTGTTTTTTAAAACAAAAATCTCCATTAAATGCCAGAAATGTGACTTTGGGTCCTGCTTTGTCTAAAATTTGGGGCGTAAATTTATAGCCTGTTCAGAACTGGTATAATGCAGAAAGTTCTCATTCTCTGGCCTTTTGAACGGGGTAGGGGGGCACCATTCCCTGTAAGCTGCGCGCGAACGTGCAGCGGTCTGTTGTGTGTCACGCACTTCGACACTCTGTCCGCGCACATGCACCAAATCTGGGCCAGGACTCCCAGGAGCTGGATCACATATCCGGCAGGAGCATGCACTGGAGTTTCGCAGGCCCTGGTCATCCTCGTGGTGCTGTCCGTGTTCGGAATCGGATCCGGCTCTGTGCGCACCAGGGAACATCGGTTCGAGGCGGGTGTTTGGGGGTCGGGGTGGGGGTCAGGGCGGGGGTCGGGGGCACGCGATGTAATAAGTAATCATGAGCAGCATGGAGTGGTACAGCTGGGTGTCCTCAGCAAACATATGGAAATTATTCCCATGATTAGGGATAATGGCACCAATTGTCCTTTAGGGAAGGAAGCCTGCCGCCCTTACCCGGTCTGGCCTATATGTGACTCCAGACCCACAGCAATGTGGTTGATTCTTAATTGCCCTCTGAAATGGCCTAGCAAGCCACTCAGTTGTAAAATCTCGCTACGAAAAGTCATAATAAGAATAAAACCGGACGGACCACCCGGCATCAGACCACTAGGCACCGGACACGACAACGGCAAAACACCAAGCCCAGTCGACCCTGCAAGGTCCTTACTAACATCTGGGGACTTGTGCCAAAATTGGGAGAGCTGTCCCACAGACTAGTCAAGCAACAGCCTGACATAGCCATACTCACAGAATCATATCTTTCAGCCAACGTCCCAGACTCTTCCATCACCATCCCTGGGTATGTCCTGTCCCACCGGCAGGATAGACCCACCAGAGGTGGCGGTACAGTGATATACAGTCAGGAGGGAGTGGCCCTGGGAGTCCTCAACATTGACTCTGGACTCCATGAAATCTCATGGCATCAGGTCAAAAATGGGCAAGGAAACCTCCTGCTGATTACCACCTACCGTCCTCCCTCAGCTGATGAATCAGTCCTCCTCCATGTTGAACACCACTTGGAGGAAGCACTGAGGGTAGCAAGGGCACAGAATATACTCTGGGTGGGGGACTTCAATGTCCATCACCAAGAGTGGCTCGGGAGCACCACTACTGACCGAGCTGGCCGAGTCCTGAAGGACACAGCTGCTAGACTGGGCCTGCGGCAGGTGGTGAGCGAACCAACACGAGGGAAAAACTTACTTGACCTCGTCCTCACCAATCTACCTGTCGCAAATGCATCTGTCCATGACAGTATTGGTAGGAGTGACCACCGCACAGTCCTCGTGGAGATGAAATCCCGTCTTCGCACTGAGGACACCATCCAACGTGTTGTGTGGCACTACCACCGTGCTAAATGGGATAGATTCAGAACAGATCTAGCTGCTCAAAACTGGGCATCCATGAGGCGCTGTGGGCCATCAGCAGCAGCAGAATTGTATTCCAGCACAATCTGTAACCTCATGGCCCGGCATATTCCTCACTCTACCATTACCAACAAGCCAGGGGATCAACCCTGGTTCAATGAGGAGTGTAGAAGAGCATGCCAGGAGCAGCACCAGGCGTACCTAAAAATGAGGTGCCAACCTGGTGAAGCTACAACTCAGGACTACATGCATGCTAAACAGCGGAAGCAACATGCTATAGACAGAGCTAAGCGATTCCACAACCAACGGATCAGATCAAAGCTCTGCAGTCCTGCCACATCCAGTCGTGAATGGTGATGGAAAATTAAACAACTAACAGGAGAAGGAGGCCTTTTAAACATCCCCATCCTCAATGATGGCGGAGTCCAGCACGTGAGTGCAAAAGACAAGGCTGAAGCGTTTGCAACCATCTTCAGCCAGAAGTGCCGAGTGGATAATCCATCTCAGCCTCCTCCCGATATCCCCACCATCACGGAAGCCAGTCTTCGGCCAATTCGATTCACTCCACGTGATATCAAGAAACGGTTGAGTGCACTGGATACAGCAAAGGCTATGGGCCCTGACAACATCCCAGCTGTAGTACTGAAGACTTGTGCTCCAGAACTAGCTGCGCCTCTAGCCAAGCTGTTCCAGTACAGCTACAACACTGGCATCCACCCGACAATGTGGAAAATTGCCCAGGTATGTCCTGTCCACAAAAAGCAGGACAAATCCAATCCGGCCAATTACCGCCCCATCAGTCTACTCTCAATCATCAGCAAAGTGATGGAAGGTGTCATCGACAGTGCTATCAAGCGGCACTTACTCACCAATAACATGCTCACCGATGCTCAGTTTGGGTTCCGCCAGGACCACTCGGCTCCAGACCTCATTACAGCCTTGGTCCAAACATGGACAAAAGAGCTGAATTCCAGAGGTGAGGTGAGAGTGACTGCCCTTGACATCAAGGCAGCATTTGACCGAGTGTGGCACCAAGGAGCCCTAGTAAAATTGAAGTCAATGGGAATCAATGGGAATCAGGGGGAAAACTCTCCAGTGGCTGGAGTCATACCTAGCACAAAGGAAGATGGTAGTGGTTGTTGGTGGCCAATCATCTCAGCCCCAGGGCATTGCTGCAAGAGTTCCTCAGGGCAGTGTCCTAGGCCCAACCATCTTCAGCTGCTTCATCAATGACCTTCCCTCCATCATAAAGTCAGAAATGGGGATGTTCGCTGATGACTGCACAGTGTTCAGTTCCATTCGCAACCCCTCAGATAATGAAGCAGTCCGAGCCTGCATGCAGCAAGACCTGGACAACATCCAGGCTTGGGCTCATAAGTGGCAAGTAACATTCGCGCCAGATAAGTGCCAGGCAATGACCATCTCCAACAAGAGAGAGTCTAACCACCTCCCCTTGACATTCAACGGCATTACCATCGCCGAATCCCCCACCATCAACATCCTGGGGGTCACCATTGACCAGAAACTTAACTGGACCAGCCATATAAATACTGTGGCTACGAGAGCAGGTCAGAGGCTGGGTATTCTGCGGCGAGTGACTCACCTCCTGACTCCCCAAAGCCTTTCCACCATCTACAAGGCACAAGTCAGGAGTGTGATGGAATACTCTCCACTTGCCTGGATGAGTGCAGCTCCAACAACACTCAAGAAGCTCGACACCATCCAAGATAAAGCAGCCCGCTTGATTGGCACCCCATCCACCACCCTAAACATTCACTCCCTTCACCACCGGCGCACTGTGGCTGCAGTGTGTACCATCCACAGGATGCACTGCAGCAACTCGCCAAGGCTTCTTCGACAGCACCTCCCAAACCCGCGACCTCTACCACCTAGAAGGACAAGGGCAGCAGGCGCATGGGAACAACACCACCTGCACGTTCCCCTCCAAGTCACACACCATCCCGACTTGGAAATATATCGCCGTTCCTTCATTGTCGCTGGGTCAAAATCCTGGAACTCCCTTCCTAACAGCACTGTGGGAGAACCGTCACCACACGGACTGCAGCGGTTCAAGAAGGCGGCTCACCACCACCTTCTCGAGGGCAATTAGGGATGGGCAATAAATGCCGGCCTCGCCAGCGACGCCCACATCCCGTGAACGAATAAAAAAAAAAAATTACCAGTAAAAGAGGGATAAGAAATGGGCAATGACGAAACCTCTGGGGGGAGGGGGTCACTGCTGGGCTATAGCGGTGTGAACAGTAGCCTTTGCCGGAGTTACACAGACTACGACGGGGTTTGCAGAAGACAAACCCAATACATAAAGTTCACTGGCAAGAATAGGTTGTGGAGGGGGTCTGTGTAGTGAACTATGTCAAGCGCCATTGTACTCTATCCCTTTATTTGGAAAGCCAAGGATCCTGTTGGCTTTTTTAAACAACTTTTCAACTTGTCCTGCCATTTTCAAAGATTTGTGTACGTGAGCCCCCTGCACCCCCTTTAAAATGTTGCCATTTAGTTTAGACTGGGGGTCGGGCCTCTTTGTGGCTGGGCTGAGTTTTGCCCTTTGGTGTAGTTAAGATGGTGAATCTTGCTGCAGTATGGTCAGCCCAATCTTTGGGGGCACTGGTGGCTGGACTGAGTTTTGTTGGGGACACTGTATCAATGATACTTGCTTGTGTGTGTCCACCAGCACCTACAGCTAACAAAGCCCCCTTCTCAACAGATTATATATATAATCGGAATATCACTCTTGTAACTATAATCATTCCTGCTTCACTCTTGTATTTTACAGCATTGTCTGAATTCTGAGATACATTAATGGCATGCAATCAACTTGGAGTTCCATTATTATTTTAGATTTTGTAATTTTAGTATTACCCATAGTAAAGTGTATGTGCTGTTTGTGTTTATGGGTATATGATTGCTTTTGCCCTTTGGTGTACTTAAGATGGTGATTCTTGCTGCGGTGTGGTTTCACGTATGTAAACCTAATCGTTGGGGACACTGGTGGCTGGGCTGAGTTTTGTTGGGGGCACTGGCTGGGTTGAGTTGGATTGGGGCTTCTATGTAAGGCAGGTAAAACTAATGAGACCTGCAATATGTACAATGGTAATGCAATAATTTTTTAAACCCTGCTGAGGATTCAGTGGGTGGGAGGGGGAACTTTAATTAAATTGTTCCCTACCCCCAAATTCACACTAACTGATTTGACAGCTTTTTTTGTATTTCTGACTCAATTTAAAAATTCTGATTGCACACGATTTACTTCTGTTTGAATCAAAGTCATTAAGCTGATTCAACAAAAAGCTCGGGAGTCATGAATCACTGCAACACCACACCGTCATATCCATGTTTAAGCGGAAGGCAATAGCATTAGCCAACAATGGAGCCAGCGCTAAGATGAAATCCTGTCTCGTGTTCAAAGAACAGTGGCTAGATGAAATTGTAGAGACGGAATCTCATGAATCAAGAAGCAAGATCCTTGTATAACTGAGGGAGATATTCCAATATAGTGCAGATGTGGGCTTGATCTGCAAAATGTGTGCTGGAGCAAAAATATCAGGTGATCTTTCCACTGGCAAGAAATGGGAAGACGGATGGAAGTTAGACTAGGTGAAGAGGCATTTATCAAGCAAATCACATGGATCTGCCGTGGTTGCTCTTAGAAACAGAAATTCTCGCCCACTGGGATTCAGCTTGCAGAAAATGTTAACACAAACTGCTGCTGACACAGAATAGAATGGACTTGACTGAGAGACAGCGGTCGAAGCCAGATGAAATAAAGATTCTCATAGACAATGTAATGCTTGGAGTACAAATGAACAACTCCATGCACTCTGTGCAATATATAAACGACGACTTGGCTGAATATCCCCAGGTACCAGCGAGCTAGTGTAGCAAAAACCAAGCCTTTGAATTTTTGGAATCAATCAACAGTGTCGTCCATGCAGAAATTATGTCGGAAATTCGCCAATCTTTATTTCGTACACTAATTATTGACGAGAGCACGGATATTTCAGTCAACAGTTTCATTTCAAGTTCAGGGAAGCGGCATCTGCAGTGCACAAGACAGCGTTCGGTGGAATTGTTAAGTTAACTTCTTGCAATGCACTGGCTATTACAATGGCTATCAAAGACTTCTATACTCTGAATCAGCTGGACATGATGAAAATGGTGAAGTTCACTTCAGATGGTGCTTCTAGCATGCTGGGGAAAAAACAATGGCATTGCCACACGGCTTAAGCAGTCCATTACACACATAGTAGAGCAAAACTGTGTGGCCCATCGAGAAGATTTGGGAATAGTTGATGCCTGGAACAAAGTACCAATGATAAAGGAAATAGAGACATTGCTGAGAACCAGTTATACAGACTTCTGCAGATCTTCAGTTTGAAAAGGACAATTTGAGGAAATTGCAAATGTCACAGAATGTGAAGCTGTGTCCTTTCGACCTCTAAATGAAGTGAGGTGACCATCGAGGCATTTTGCTGTTAGTGCTCTGATCCGCAATTACGATGCTCTTCTTTAATACTTTGAGCTTGAAAAAACAGAGAACAATGACCCAGTTGCCTGAAGAAGCTCTCAGACTCTACTTACCGTATCACCATAGCGGCATTGAATGATATTCTGTTTGAGCCAGCAGAATTGTGCATATGCTTTCAGAAGAGCTGTTTAAAAACAATCAAAGCCGTTCAGTTAACGAGGGCCAAGATCCGCAGGATCAGAGGACAGTATCTCAGCGAGACAGTCTTCTGGTGCAACACAGTGAAAAATCTAATTGCATTATGTACAAGAGATGAACCATTCAAGGGAGATTCCATTCTGAGATTCGTATCCCTACTACGTGATCATCTGGAAAAAAGATTCCTAGAAAATGAACCCAATGAATGGTTCGATTTTGCTTCACTTGCACCACAACAAATCAGCTATGAATTTGGTGCTGAGAATATTGAAAAGCTGGTTGACAAATACAGACAAATCCTGATCCTTGGTCAAGTAAGGTCTTCTGGGCAAAACATCATGGATGAGAAGGAGCTCATTGTGAGCCAATACAATGGCTACAAGTACTTAATTGCAGAGAAGATTGAAACAAAGTCATTGAAAACATTTCAGGACATGGTGACTTTCAGTCTACAAAACACAGAACGGTACAATGTGGTTTCACAACTAGGGGATATATGGGCAACCTTTCAAGCTTCAAGTGCTGATTGTGAGCATAGCTTCAGCCTTATGAATAATTTAAAAACAAAATCACAACGGTTTGAAAGAAAATCACCTTGATATGCTTATGTGGATCAAATCTCATCTGTCAAGTGGTAGAGAAGTAAACCTGGACAGAGTCGAAAAACACTGGAAGACAGGGAGAGACAGAAGAGAAAAACATCCGAATCAGAGGTAGTCACCCTCTTCTCCATCATCTGGCCTGTCATCTACAGACTTTGGGTCTCAATCAGGATGTCCCCATTCCTCTCGTGGCAGTGTTTACTTCTGAAATTTCTATATCCAGTTTTGTTTAATTAAAAATCCTTGACAGCTTGCCTTGTTACAATTATTCATTATTTTGTGCATTTGTTCTGTTTGTTTTATACCCTGAATAATGTTTCCTAAAAAGATGTTCTATTTAAAGTTGTGATTTTTTTTTTTACGGTGGTGCACACACCCTTTTATATTGGTGCACAAACCCAAATTCATTCCTCACATGGCTGAAAAAAATTAGAGGGAACATTGGCAGGGGGTGGAGCCATTAATGAGCTTTTTGGCAGAGTTTTTGTTGAAACGGCATAAAAGATCGAGGAAGCTCACGCATAGCATAAAAACTGGCGTAAGCCACTTGCGTGTAAATATCCTTGATCTTTTGCGCTGAAAATCGACATTACGCTGTATGTGTGCCATTGTTTTGGTTCAAGCTTCAAGGAAAGTCCGGGCTGCAGGCTTTGGGGAAGCGACATCAAGGCTTAGTTTATCCATTTTAACCACCTTTTGTCTACATGCCTGTTTGTCTTAGACTTGCGTGAACACACTTTGTTTAGCAAGCCAACATTTAAATGTAACTTTTTTTCAAATCCTTTTGGTGGAAAGTATTAAAATATGCCTAAACATGATATTGGTATAATGTGGTGTTTTTGTTTGTCTTTTAGCTGGTTTCCAGTCCTTGCCAAATGATGCTCACCGGGTCCTGTCTTGGCCTCCACCAACATCAATAGCAAATGCTCATGGTCTTAGGGGAATCCCAGCCAATCAGCAAAGAGGTAAAGATGGAAGTGTTTTGTTCAGAGAGTGAAGCACAACAAATACATAAAGAAAGAACTTGCATTTATATAGTGCCTTTCACAACCTCAGGATGTCCCAAAGTGCTTTACAGCCAATTAAGTACTTCTAAAGTGTAGTCACTGTTGTAATGTAGGAAACGTGGCAGCCAATTTGTGCACAGCAAGGTCCACAAACAGCAATGAGATAATGACCAGATAATCTGTTTTAGTGACGTTGGCTGAGGGATAAATGTTGGGCAGGACATGGAGGAGAACTCCCCTGCTCTTCATATAGTGCCATGGAATCTTTTACATCCACTTGAGAGGGCAGATGGGGCCTTGGTTTAATGTCTCATCTGAAAGGTGGCACCTCCGACAGTGCAGCACTCCCTCAGTACTGCACTGAAGAGTCAGCCTAGATTATGGGCTCAAATCTCTGGAGTGGGACTTGAACCCACGACCTTCTAACCCAGAGACGAGAGTGCTACCACAGAGCCAAGGCTGACACCGTAGAATTTTGACAATGCTGACAAAAGGAAAGTGGCAACTCTAATAGGGAGTACGCCATGGGCAGCACTGTAAAATAGAAAGCACAAGTGAAGTGATCAGAATGTGCCTAATTGGAACTATTACATTCTCGTATTCGTCTTGTGTTTATTTATATGTTTAGCGGAAGTGGTGAATGTTGCTTGTCCTCATGCTGAGGCTGTCAAGACTTTGAGTGGAACAGTTTCCTATTGCTGGTAGCCATGGCCTTGCCCCTCGCTATCCCTGTAGCCTCCTCCAGCCCTACAACCCTTCGAGATCTCTGCGCTCCTTCAATTCTAACATCTTGCGTATCACCAATTTCATTCGCTCCACCATTGGCGGCCATGTCTTCAGCTGCCTAGGCGCTGAGCTCTGGAATTCCCTCCCTAAACCTCTCTACCTCTCCTCCTTTTAAGTCGCTCCTTAAAACCTACCTCATTGACCAAGCTTTTGGTCACCTATCCTAATATCTCTTCGTAGCTTGGTGTCATATGTTGTCTGATAACACTCCTGTGAAGCTCTTTGGGACATTTTACTACGTTAAAGGTGCTATATAAATGTTGTCGTACATCAGTGCTGGAGTGGTACTACTGTACAAGTGATTATTTGTACAAATTTTCCAGGGTTTGAGGAGATTACCTTTGGCTTTTAGACCTGAGTAAGTCTTTTTGTTGTTTAAGTGTGTGTGTGTGTGTGTGTGTGTGTGTGTGGGCGGGGAGTTTAAGGAAGTGTTTGCTGATTGTGAGACTGAGTACACAACTGTTATAAAGATTGGTGACTCATTGGAAAGTAGTTCTGTGTACCTGAGAAATAAAGCATGTTAAGGGACATTGTATAAGGATAACTAATATTTCTAAGTAGTAAATTAATTGGATTTCCAATAACATTCTTTATGCTTGAAGTACACCCCATGCTTAATGGTACAATATACAACAGAGGAATCAGTCATGATAACATTCAGAAGAATTCTCAGGAGCCATGAAAAGATAAAATGTAATAAATCTTCAGCTCCATTGTGTGGAAAGCTGTAGTCCCTACAACATTATTCTTGTATTTCAGGTATGGTAATGGGTGGTCATTATACCATTGCTCCATGCAGAGCTCCTGTCATCTTACCAGCAGTGCCTCTACCATCTCGGGCTAGGCGCCAGGTAGGAATAGTCTCTTTGCAAATACCTTAATTTTTTAGCAGTATGATTAGTTTTATTATTTTCTGCTGCAATCCATTTATTTCAATTTTGCAGTTCTTAAAGCAAGAACAATTGAGAACATTTAAAACTTGCACACATGACCAATGCTGCAGAATGGGTTTATTTTATAATGCTTATGATTAGACAAATAATGTTTGTATATGTCAGCAGTGATCCAGCTTTAAAGGGGCACCACCTTCATGAACAAGTCTCTGTCATTTTTCTCATTCTCCTGTGGCGTTACACACGGAGAGTCAAGATCAAGTGCAGTCTTAAGGGTTAAAGGTGATGGTTGAACCAGGGTGCACAGACGTAATTCAGTCACCATTTTAAATTCAATACATTTTGTCCTTTATTTTTATATAATAATTCTCGATTTGTTACAGTTAAAATTTCAAAAATTACAGCAATTTGGGAAGTGGTGAAATAGTTGAAGCATCGACAGTCTGAAGAGCTGGGAGTCAAAAAAAAATTGAGCTAGAGCATTGCCACTGGCAGGAGAGTGTAATTACAGCAAGTCCTGTTTATGGCGATATCCATTATAAATGTGCACATAGGAATTTACAGTGGCGATAGTTAACACAGAAGGGTGACAGAAATGTGGCAATAGGAAGTAAGACTTTGTAGACAGGAAGTGTTTGCGGACACAAGAATTTAGTGATGTGATGTGCTTTAACAAGATTTATCACACATTCAGACAAATGTGCACCCACAAATCATTTCTTTAAAAAAAAAGATTTTCAAATACTTTTTCTAGAAGATGCAGCCCCTTGAAAAGACTATTTGCTACAGAAAGGATCCCAGTGGTGGATTGAGTTCATAACCAGATTAATGTTCCTTTTGATTCTATCACTTTTTTTCCACTGCAGCAGTCCAGTACATCTGTTAAGGAACAGGAGCCCCTCACAGCAACAATGCTTTCAGCAGTCCCTTTCCAGGAGCAGAAACAACTGTTGGGTATGTGAAATTTAGTCAATCCAGGATGAAGTCTTGTTTGCAGTGAAAATAATGAATGGGCACCTCAGGAAGGATATATTGGCCTTGGAGGGGATGCAGCGCAGATTCACCAGAATGATACTGGGGCTAAATTATGAGGACAGGTTGTATAGATTGGGCTTGTATTCCCTGGAATATACAAGATTAAGGGGTGATCTAATTGAGGAGTTTAAGATGATTAAAGGATTTGATAGGGTAGATAGAGAGAAACTGTTTCCTCTAGTGGCAGAGTCCAAAGCAAAAGTGCATAACATTAAAATTAGAGCTAGGCGATTCAGGGGCACTTCTTCACACAAAGGGTAGTGGAAATCTGGAACAGTCTTTCCCTCAAAAAGCTGTTGAGGCTCGGGGTCAATTGAAAATTTCAAAACTGAGATTGATAGATTTTTGATAGGCCAGGGTATCGAGTTACGGAACCGGGGCAGGTAGATGAAGCTAAAATACAGATCAGCCATGTACTAATTGAATGGCGGAACAGGCTCGAGGGGCTGAATGGCCTACTTCTGTTTCTATGTTCCTATCAATGGAAGCTGTACACTATATACCCCCGCCTCACACCAAACTGTACACTATATACCCCCGCCTCACACCAAACTGTACACTATATACCCCCGCCTCACACTAAACTGTACACTATATACCCTCTCCTCACACTAAACTGTACACTATATACCCCCACCTCACACTAAACTGTACACTATATACCCCCACCTCACACTAAACTGTACACTATATACCCCCACCTCACACTAAACTGTACACTATATACCCTCACCTCACACTAAACTGTACACTATATACCCCCACCTCACACTAAACTGTACACTATATACCCCCACCTCACACTAAACTGTACACTATATACCCTCTCCTCACACTAAACTGTACACTATATACCCACTCCTCACACTATACTGTAAACTATATACCCTCTCCTCACACTAAACTGTACACTATATACCCCCACCTCACACTAAACTGTACACTATATACCCACTCCTCACACTAAACTGTACACTATATACCACTCCTCACACTAAACTGTACACTATATACCCACTCCTCACACTAAACTGTACACTATATACCCTCTCCTCACACTAAACTGTACACTATATACCCTCTCCTCACACTAAACTGTACACTATATACCCACTCCTCACACTAAACTGTACACTATATACCCTCTCCTCACACTAAACTGTACACTATATACCCTCTCCTCACACTAAACTGTACACTATATACCCTCTCCTCACACTAAACTGTACACTATATACCCCCACCTCACACTAAACTGTACACTATATACCCTCTCCTCACACTAAACTGTACACTATATACCCACTCCTCACACTAAACTGTACACTATATACCCACTCCTCACACTAAACTGTACACTATATACCCCCACCTCACACTAAACTGTACACTATATACCCTCTCCTCACACTAAACTGTACACTATATACCCACTCCTCACACTAAACTGTACACTATATACCCACTCCTCACACTAAACTGTACACTATATACCCTCTCCTCACACTAAACTGTACACTATATACCCACTCCTCACTCTAAACTGTACACTATATACCCCCACCTCACACTAAACTGTACACTATATACCCCCACCTCACACTAAACTGTACACTATATACCCCCTCCTCACACTAAACTCTACACTATAGACCCCCACCTCACACTAAACTGTACACTATATACCCACTCCTCACACTAAACTGTACACTATATACCCTCTCCTCACACTAAACTGTACACTATATACCCACTCCTCACACTAAACTGTACACTATATACCCTCTCCTCACACTAAACTGTACACTATATACCCACTCCTCACACTAAACTGTACACTATATACCCCCACCTCACACTAAACTGTACACTATATACCCTCTCCTCACACTAAACTGTACACTATATACCCACTCCTCACACTAAACTGTACACTATATACCCACTCCTCACACTAAACTGTACACTATATACCCTCTCCTCACACTAAACTGTACACTATATACCCACTCCTCACTCTAAACTGTACACTATATACCCCCACCTCACACTAAACTGTACACTATATACCCCCACCTCACACTAAACTGTACACTATATACCCCCTCCTCACACTAAACTCTACACTATAGACCCCCACCTCACACTAAACTGTACACTATATACCCACTCCTCACACTAAACTGTACACTATATACCCTCTCCTCACACTAAACTGTACACTATATACCCTCTCCTCACACTAAACTGTACACTATATACCCTCTCCTCACACTAAACTGTACACTATATACCCTCTCCTCACACTAAACTGTACACTATATACCCTCTCCTCACACTAAACTGTACACTATATACCCTCTCCTCACACTAAACTGTACACTATATACCCACTCCTCACACTAAACTGTAGACTATATACCCCCACCTCACACTAAACTGTACACTATATACCCTCTCCTCACACTAAACTGTACACTATATACCCACTCCTCACACTAAACTGTACACTATATACCCCCACCTCACACTAAACTGTACACTATATACCCTCTCCTCACACTAAACTGTACACTATATACCCCCACCTCACACTAAACTGTACACTATATACCCTCTCCTCACACTAAACTGTACACTATATACCCACTCCTCACACTAAACTGTACACTATATACCCTCTCCTCACACTAAACTGTACACTATATACCCCCACCTCACACTAAACTGTACACTATATACCCTCTCCTCACACTAAACTGTACACTATATACCCTCTCCTCACACTAAACTGTACACTATATACCCACTCCTCACACTAAACTGTACACTATATACCCCCACCTCACACTAAACTGTACACTATATACCCTCTCCTCACACTAAACTGTACACTATATACCCACTCCTCACACTAAACTGTACACTATATACCCCCACCTCACACTAAACTGTACACTATATACCCCCACCTCACACTAAACTGTACACTATATACCCACTCCTCACACTAAACTGTACACTATATACCCTCTCCTCACACTAAACTGTACACTATATACCCACTCCTCACACTAAACTGTACACTATATACCCCCACCTCACACTAAACTGTACACTATATACCCTCTCCTCACACTAAACTGTACACTATATACCCCCACCTCACACTAAACTGTACACTATATACCCCCACCTCACACTAAACTGTACACAATATACCCCCTCCTCACACTAAACTGTACACTATATACCCTCTCCTCACACTAAACTGTACACTATATACCCACTCCTCACTCTAAACTGTACACTATATACCCACTCCTCACACTAAACTGTACACTATATACCCTCTCCTCACACTAAACTGTACACAATATACCCCCTCCTCACACTAAACTGTACACTATATACCCTCTCCTCACACTAAACTGTACACTATATACCCACTCCTCACACTAAACTGTACACTATATACCCCCTCCTCACACTAAACTGTACACTATATACCCTCTCCTCACACTAAACTGTACACTATATACCCTCTCCTCACACTAAACTGTACACTATATACCCCCTCCTCACACTAAACTGTACACTATATACCCTCTCCTCACACTAAACTGTACACTATATACCCACTCCTCACACTAAACTGTACACTATATACCCACTCCTCACACTAAACTGTACACTATATACCCTCTCCTCACACTAAACTGTACACTATATACCCCCACCTCACACTAAACTGTACACTATATACCCTCTCCTCACACTAAACTGTACACTATATACCCCCACCTCACACTAAACTGTACACTATATACCCCCACCTCACACTAAACTGTACACTATATACCCCCACCTCACACTAAACTGTACACTATATACCCCCACCTCACACTAAACTGTACACTATATACCCTCTCCTCACACTAAACTGTACACTATATACCCTCTCCTCACACTAAACTGTACACTATATACCCCCACCTCACACTAAACTGTACACTATATACCCTCTCCTCACACTAAACTGTACACTATATACCCTCTCCTCACACTAAACTGTACACTATATACCCCCGCCTCACACTAAACTGTACACTATATACCCCCACCTCACACTAAACTGTACACTATATACCCTCTCCTCACACTAAACTGTACACTATATACCCCCGCCTCACACTAAACTGTACACTATATACCCCCACCTCACACTAAACTGTACACTATATACCCCCACCTCACACTAAACTGTACACTATATACCCTCTCCTCACACTAAACTGTACACTATATACCCCCACCTCACACTAAACTGTACACTATATACCCTCTCCTCACACTAAACTGTACACTATATACCCACTCCTTACACTAAACTGTACACTATATACCCTCTCCTCACACTAAACTGTACACTATATACCCACTCCTTACACTAAACTGTACACTATATACCCTCTCCTCACACTAAACTGTACACTATATACCCCCACCTCACACTAAACTGTACACTATATACCCTCTCCTCACACTAAACTGTACACTATATACCCCCACCTCACACTAAACTGTACACTATATACCCCCACCTCACACTAAACTGTACACTATATACCCTCTCCTCACACTAAACTGTACACTATATACCCACTCCTTACACTAAACTGTACACTATATACCCACTCCTCACACTAAACTGTACACTATATACCCTCTCCTCACACTAAACTGTACACTATATACCCCCACCTCACACTAAACTGTACACTATATACCCTCTCCTCACACTAAACTGTACACTATATACCCCCACCTCACACTAAACTGTACACTATATACCCCCACCTCACACTAAACTGTACACTATATACCTCTCCTCACACTAAACTGTACACTATATACCCCCTCCTCACACTAAACTCTACACTATAGACCCCCACCTCACACTAAACTGTACACTATATACCACTCCTCACACTAAACTGTACACTATATACCCCCACCTCAAATTAAACTGTACACTATATACCCCCACCTCACACTAAACTGTACACTATATACCCCCGCCTCACACTAAACTGTACACTATATACCCCCACCTCACACTAAACTGTACACTATATACCCCCGCCTCACACTAAACTGTACACTATATACCCCCACCTCACACTAAACTGTACACTATATACCCCCACCTCACACTAAACTGTACACTATATACCCTCTCCTCACACTAAACTGTACACTATATACCCCCTCCTCACACTAAACTCTACACTATATACCCTCTCCTCACACTAAACTGTACACTATATACCCCCACCTCACACTAAACTGTACACTATATACCCCCACCTCACACTAAACTGTACACTATATACCCCCACCTCACACTAAACTGTACACTATATACCCCCACCTCACACTAAACTGTACACTATATACCCCCACCTCACACTAAACTGTACACTATATACCCACTCCTCACACTAAACTGTACACTATATACCCTCTCCTCACACTAAACTGTACACTATATACCCCCACCTCACACTAAACTGTACACTATATACCCCCACCTCTCACTAAACTGTACACTATATACCCCCACCTCACACTAAACTGTACACTATATACCCACTCCTCACACTAAACTGTACACTATATACCCTCTCCTCACACTAAACTGTACACTATATACCCTCTCCTCACACTAAACTGTACACTATATACCCCCACCTCAAATTAAACTGTACACTATATACCTCTCCTCACACTAAACTGTACACTATATACCCACTCCTCACACTAAACTGTACACTATATACCCTCTCCTCACACTAAACTGTACACTATATACCCTCTCCTCACACTAAACTGTACACTATATACCCCCACCTCAAATTAAACTGTACACTATATACCTCTCCTCACACTAAACTGTACACTATATACCCACTCCTTACACTAAACTGTACACTATATACCCCCACCTCACACTAAACTGTACACTATATACCCCCACCTCACACTAAACTGTACACTATATACCCTCTCCTCACACTAAACTGTACACTATATACCCCCACCTCACACTAAACTGTACACTATATACCCTCTCCTCACACTAAACTGTACACTATATACCCCCACCTCACACTAAACTGTACACTATATACCCTCTCCTCACACTAAACTGTACACTATATACCCCCGCCTCACACTAAACTGTACACTATATACCCCCACCTCACACTAAACTGTACACTATATACCCCCACCTCACACTAAACTGTACACTATATACCCCCACCTTACACTAAACTGTCCACTATATACCCTCTCCTCACACTAAACTGTCCACTATATACCCTCTCCTCACACTAAACTGTACACTATATACCCTCTCCTCACACTAAACTGTACACTATATACCCCCACCTCAAATTAAACTGTACACTATATACCCACTCCTCACACTAAACTGTACACTATATACCCCCACCTCACACTAAACTGTACACTATATACCCCCACCTCACACTAAACTGTACACTATATACCCACTCCTCACACTAAACTGTACACTATATACCCTCTCCTCACACTAAACTGTACACTATATACCCCCACCTCACACTAAACTGTACACTATATACCCCCACCTCACACTAAACTGTACACTATATACCCTCTCCTCACACTAAACTGTACACTATATACCCACTCCTCACACTAAACTGTACACTATATACCCTCTCCTCACACTAAACTGTACACTATATACCCTCTCCTCACACTAAACTGTACACTATATACCCCCACCTCACACTAAACTGTACACTATATACCCTCTCCTCACACTAAACTGTACACTATATACCCTCTCCTCACACTAAACTGTACACTATATACCCTCTCCTCACACTAAACTGTACACTATATACCCACTCCTCACACTAAACTGTACACTATATACCCTCTCCTCACACTAAACTGTACACTATATACCCCCACCTCACACTAAACTGTACACTATATACCCACTCCTCACACTAAACTGTACACTATATACCCCCACCTCACACTAAACTGTACACTATATACCCACTCCTAACACTAAACTGTACACTATATACCCTCTCCTCACACTAAACTGTACACTATATACCCCCACCTCACACTAAACTGTACACTATATACCCCCACCTCACACTAAACTGTACACTATATACCCACTCCTAACACTAAACTGTACACTATATACCCTCTCCTCACACTAAACTGTACACTATATACCCCCACCTCACACTAAACTGTACACTATATACCCACTCCTAACACTAAACTGTACACTATATACCCTCTCCTCACACTAAACTGTACACTATATACCCACTCCTTACACTAAACTGTACACTATATACCCACTCCTTTCACTAAACTGTACACTATATACTCACACTAAACTCTACATTATATACAGGATATTTCTGAAGTAATAATAATGCTGATGGAAGAAAACTTGAACATCTCTTCTCTGTTGATCAGAAAATGAATGGCATTAAAGTTACATTTATCTATTCAGTATTGATATGCCCAGTAGCCTGAGGCGTGATATCAGTTTGAAGTTGTTCTCAGTCTTTAGTTATCCATCTTGGTTTCTGATAATCAGGACGAGAATCAGGATTCCTACTCCCGGGATCAGGATGAGGTCGCGGGCCTTGCTCCATCTCATATTGGACCCTCTATGTTCAGTATGTATCCCAGTCAATTGTCTATTGATTAATTCAACATTGTGAGTTCAACAAATTTATGCTGGACTCTTGCACAAAGTGTGAATTCGGCCCTACCTCTTAGTTCAACCTTGCTTCTTGTTGGATTTCCACCCAAGAGCTCTTGGTTCCCTCATCACAAAAAGGATGTGGAACATATGAGAATCACAATCAGATGGAATGGAAAGACTTTTCTGACAGAACTGATACTTCATGCAAATGTGTTAGTGAGATTACCTCCGAGGTTTGTGTATCGCAGATGCTACTGTCTGGGGAGTGGAATAGAACTGTAAAGCGTTTGGAGCATAACATGAAGAAAAGTTGATCTGAAGTTGGGCATTTCATGTTTTTTTTTAAAGCTATTCTCTGAATACTGAATTCCCATCTTCCTTCCCCTCTGCCCCCTAATCTGGAGGAATGGGAATTGACTTCTAAGGATTCTTCCTTCTTGATGTACAACAATAATTACTACAAAACATAAAGAAAAATCCTTACACCATATTTTTGGTTTTGCTATAGTAGTTTAATTAATACTATTAAGGCTGGTCTTTTTGAGTGAAAAGGGCTAATATGTAAGCCAGGAGTTGAGCTTGTATGGTACAAGTGAAGGAAGTTTTAAGCTAGTGAGACCTAAGTTTGTAAAGGTAGGTGTCCCTGTGATTGAATGATAATATGTTATTTGGTGCAGATGGTTACCTCCTTTGAAGAATGAGGCAGGGTATCTAGCTTTTTGTGACAATCTTAATTATTCTAGATAACATCCTTTACAATTCTGTACTGTGAATATACCTTCAGGGGAACGTCTTTTCCAGTTAATACAAATTATGCACCCTTCCCTGGCGGGAAAAATCACTGGGATGCTGCTGGAGTTGGATAACTCGGAACTGCTACAGTACTTGGAGTGCTCGGATTCTCTCCGATCCAAGGTAACCTCTAACTGGAGTTGTTTAGATTGGTAGGGTTGGAATCCCACGTGGATGGTTTCAACTGAGTGATTTATATTGCCGTCAAACCACAATTGGGGCAGTGCTAATATTAACACAAACAGTAACTATTCATTTTATCACTATGATATGAGTATGAAATAATCAGGTTAGTACATTTTAAGATAATGCTCCCATATCTATGGGGGATTAATGTATTACAAAGCAAAGTTGTACTTTGAGTTGGATGTGGGAAGGGACATGGTTACAAAAGCAAATTAATCTGAAATTAAAAACAGAAATGCTGGAAAACACTCGGCAGGTAGGGCAACATCTGTGGATGAGAAACAGGGTTAACGTTTCAGGTCGATGACCTTTTATCAGAACTGGTGGATGTTGGAGATGAACAGCTTTCAAGCGAGTGCAGAGCCAGGGAAAGGGGAAGCAGGAAAAGAACAAAAGTGAGAGGTCCATGATCGGGTGGAGGGCAGGAATGATTAAATGGCAAAAGTGATGATGGTGCAAGGCAAAAGGGGGTGGTAATGAGACAAGTAAAGAAACAAAAGGATGGGTCCAGAGGAGGTGTAAGTGGTTACAGCAGAATAGCAGGGAGGGAGGGAAGCGTAGAAAATCTGACCAAGAGCAGGCTCTCGTGACCCAGGCTGGAACAGATGCTGCCTGACCTGCCGAGTGTTTCCAGCATTTTCTATTATTATTTATGGTTAGTTTACTAATCAATGGAATTTTGTGTTTCCATCATTTGCCTTGATTTTCCAGAATCTAAAATTGAATGACCAGCTGCACGCACTACTCAAATAATATCACGAGTCAATTCAGTATTTGAGATACAGCTAATCTGAAAACAAATCCTCCCCATAATTTGTAGTAATGGAATTTGACTGTGTAGATTGACACGAGCCACTTGGTCCTCTTCGTCCTCACCCCCCACCTCTCCCTCCTCCATGACACCAAGCAATCACAGCTTGCCTCCAGCTGCTTTCATGTTATGGCTGCTGTACTTGTAAATGAAAGAATAGCAGCCAGGCTCACAGCTGGTTACATATAAATCATAGAATCATAGCATCTTACAGCATGGAAGGAGGCCATTTGGCCCATCGTGCCTATTCCAGCTCTTTGAAAGAGCTATCCAATTAGTCCCACTCCCCCCAGTGTTTCCCATAGCCCTGCAGATTTTACCCCTTCAAGTGTACATCCAATTCCCTATTGAATCTGCTTCTACCATCCTTTCAGGCAGTGCATTCTAGATCATAACAACTCGCTGCGTTAAAAAAAAAATCTCCTCATCTCCCCCTTTGGTTCTTTTGTCAATTATCTTAAAACTACTGATTTTTAAAACCCAAACTTGGCATCATGAATGACCTATAGAAGTTTACAGCATAGAAGGGGGCCTTTCAGCCCATCGGGTCTGTGCCAACTCTTCACTGGAGCAATCCAAAACTAATCCCACTACCCTGCTCTCTTCCCATAGCCCCGCATGTTCCTCTGCTTCAAATAATTTATCTAATTTTCTCTTTTATAAGATACAGTAGTCTTTGCATCAACCACGCCCAAATGTAATTCTTTATATTGTTTCTAGAACTGTTGAGTTCAGTGGGGACTACAGGGATGGTAATCCCAGTTGCTGAAGCTAAATGAATTAAGCATCCACTTTATTAATATATGTCATATGAACTGTTCTGGTTAATCTAATTAACTATTTAATGACCAGATTAAGGATGGAAATTGCAATGACTCAGTTGTAGCTGTGCTAGATGTTCCTCCTGTTATGATTACTATCTCACTGGTCTGTGATTCTGCATAGGTTGATGAAGCTGTGGTGGTTCTGCAGAGGCATCAGGCTCAGAAAGACTTTCTTCAAAGAGCAAATCTGGTTGCAGCTACCTCTAAACAGAAAAAATGAGAAGAAACAGGCAGGCGGGACCTCCGTCGTCATTTGCGTACCGCAGTTTGCATCGACAAGCTGCCGTGCAATTAGTTTACAGTAAGATCTGGGCAGCAGAGTGGATTAACACACTGCTGTTTCATCTCTTGGATCGAGTTTTGAATTGAGCATGGACAGACGTCTGAAGCCAGTTGATGTTGGTCAGGAGTCTGCCAAACAAATTCTACCCACAATACAGCTCTGATTAACGCTGAGTTCTCAAATATCACTTAGAGAAGCTGGAAGGATGGCTGATGATTGTCACATTGGTGCACCAGGGGATGCTTGTCTAAGTCTAGGGTTAAGAAACATAGTTGAGGCACAGAAAAGGGTTTTTTTTTGAACCTCATCACCAAACCTAAGCTGCACTAAAGCTGGGAGTGCTTAGTGCTGGTACGGGGTGCAAAAAACTGAAACCTCTTACATTCCCTAGCACTGGCATCCTTCACTGAGGAATTCACCTTTAAAAATGGGAGTTTTTAATATATGTATATCTTTTTTAAAAACATAGGCAAAAATTTTACTTTGACCTACTGTTGGCCGAGACTATATCACTCTCTCCACGACACACATTTTGTGAGTATAAATTAAAATGGTGCAAATCATCTGCCTTATACAGAGAAATATATTTTAACTTTTGAGGACAAAAATCTTAGTCTGAGAACTTGGAAAGTTTCTTAACCAGCCATCCAGTTTATCCAGTATTTCAGCTTGCAATATACTGTGACAGCAATGTGCTCAATTAGTGGATAGAATTGGACTGTCACATAAGACAAATGGGGATAGAAATTAGTCTAGGCTTGAGGATCAATAGAAATTGGTCCTTGGGCCTCATCTGCATACTCGGGGAGTGCTGCCGGTGCTGGTCGCACCCCTACAAGGGAGCTCGCACAGTGAGGAAAAAATAGCAGCGTCCCTCGGGTAAGTCCTGGGAGGGGGCTGATCGCAATGCCCATGAAGTCAAGGGAGTACCTGTTGATTTTAAAACGGAGGGATTTGATACTGACACATAAAAGCATTTATATGATAATATCTCGCAGCCTAATTTCCCAGCTTCCAATTCTGACACCAAGGTGAAAAATAGACTGATGAAATGATGCAAGCTTACCAAGTCCAAGCTGAAATGGGTTTGTAGCCAGTTTTGAAATGCAGCCATGCATACATGCCCAAATCAAAGGTTGGCACAGGGTAATGCAGTGCCTGCAGGTTATTATAGACCAGTGGAAATTGGCCAATAGACTAAAGATCTGTTTTTACAACAGAATAATTACAGATGAGGCAAGTCAATCCGTCCATCTTAGTTCATTTATACAGAAGGACCATGTAGCCCCTCCCCCATCACGGCATCCAACTGTTTCTTAAATGATTCCAGGAGTCTTGCCTGTAAAATCCATATATTCTTTCATGCATTCATGTCTAATGCAAACAGTCCACTTCAATAGCCAAGTATTCACTCCAATAGAAATTGAAACATGTGTGAGGTAATCTGGAATAGTGTGCACCAGGTGAACAATCTACTTTTTTATTGCTACCTGATAACACATTGGAATTTTACAATGCCTCGTGCCATTTGAGAAGGTGGATAATATCAGCAATTCCAGATGCTTTTAAAACAGGCAAGATTATTAACCAAGTTTATTCACAAGTAGAGTTATTTACAGAAGCACGCAGTGAAAGTGAGATATTACAATTGGTCCAAAAATAGAAATTTGAAGCTAGTTCACCAAACCAGTCAGGTGTGATCTTTTGAAAACTTCCTTGCAGAACTTGAGATAAGACAAATACTTTTCAGAGAGAGAGAACAGTTTGACTCTTTAGTGAATCAACAGAATTGCAGGATTTACAAAGGTGTAGCTGACAGAGCTGCGTTCCGTTCCCACATCTCGTGGCCAGACAAGACTGAACTGCCATTCATCATACTGGTTCTTATTTGTAAACATTCTCCCCCAACTTACACAATGGCAAGCTGCTAACTGACTAGCCTTTGCCCCCCCCCCACCCCACCATTTGCCAGAATACTCCCTCTCCTCCACCTTGATGTCTTTATCCCCAGTAAAACCTTTACTCTCTCCCATCCTGGTCATTTCCCTAATATGGCCCCATTTTGCTCCATCAAGTCCCAAGGGCTACAGACGTGAGCGTAACTGGTTTAGTCACCCATCCCCAAATCTGGCTGGACCACATCAAATGTTACCTCATTCTCCTACTGCCAAAACTGCCCACTTCTCCAGGATAGCCCTGCTGAGCAAAGATAACCCCAGCTTCATTTCTCCATTATCAGCCGCCTCCTTCAACCCCTCTCCCCTGACTCCTCCACCCTCGCCTCCAGGAAAAAGTACAAGGAGCATCTGAACTTCTTTGATATTTGGTTTGAGATCGTCCATTTAGCTCCTTCTGCTGCTTCCCCCTCAGAAGGCAAATGGTATGTTGGCCTTTATTGCTAGGGGGTTAAAGTACAAGAGTAAGAAAGTCTTGCTGCAATTCAGGAGTGTGATGGAATACGCGCCACTTGCCTGGATGAGTGCAGCTCCAACAACACTCAAGAAGCTCGACACCATCCAGGCCAAAGCAGCCCGCTTGATTGGCACCCCATCCACCATCCTAAACATTCACGACCTTCACCACCGACGCACCGTGGCTGCAGTGCGTACCATCTACAGGATGCACTGCAGCATCTGCCAAGGCTTCTTCGACAGCACCACCCAAACCCGCGACCTCAACCACCTAGAAGGACAAGGACAAGAGCAGCAGGTACATGGGAACAACACCACCTGCACGTTCCCCTCCAAGTCACACACCATCCCGACTTGGAAATATATCGCCGTTCCTTCATCGTCACTGGATCAAAATCCTGGAACTCCCTACCTAACAGCACTGTCACCACACGGACTGCAGCGGTTCAAGAAGGCGGCTCACCGCCACCTTCTCAAGGACAATTAGGGATGGGCAATAAATGCTGGCCTTGCCAGCATCGTCCACATCCCATGAACGAATTAAAAAAAAAAATTGTACAGGGCTTTGGTGAGACCCACACCTGGAGTACTGTGTACAGTTTTGGTCTCCTTACCTAAGGAAGGATATGCTTGCCGTGGAGGCGGTGCAATGAAGGTTCACTAGATTGATTCCTGGGATGAGAGGGTTGTCCTATGAGGACAGATTGAGTAGAATGGGCCTGTACTCTCTGGAGTTTAGAAGAATGAGAAGTGATCTCATTGAAACATATAAGATTCTGAGAGAGCTTGACAGGGTAGTGGCTGTTTCCCCTGGCTGGAGAGTCTAGAACTAGGGGGCATAGTCTCAGGATAAGGGGTCGGCCATTTAGGACTGAGATGAGGAAAAATTTCTTCACTCAGAGGGTTGTGAATCTTTGGAATTCTCTACCCCAGAGGGCTGTGGATGTTGAGTATATTCAAGGCTCAGATAAATAGATTTTTGAACTCTAAGGGAATCGAGGGATATGGGGATCAGGCAGAAAAGTGGAGTTGAGGTTGAAGATCAGTCATGATCTTATTGAATGGCGGAGCAGGCTCGATAGGCCGTACGGCCTACCCCTGCTCCTATTTCTTATGTCCCCTTGCCCATCAAGCCAAACCTCCCCCTACGCTCCTGTTGCCCTACTCCTGAACTCCCATGATCTGACATCATGGTGTCATGAGACCCACCTCCCTCTCCCTTGACCACATTCCCATTAAAATGCTGACCACCCAATTTTCCTTCCTGGCAGTCTTGTTGGCTGACATTGTAAATGGTTCCCTTTCGTCAGGTTCTGTCCCCGTTCCTTTCAATGCTGCCATCATCATCCCGCTCCTCAAAAACTGCCACCCTATCTTGAGCCACCCTTTCCTCTCCAAATTCCATGAAGATATAATTGCCTTCCAAATCTTTGCCACAACTCCATATCTGATTTTCTCCAATCAGGTTTCCACCACTGCCACAGTACTAAAACAGTCCAAACCAAAGTCATAAATGACATCCTCTGTGACTGAGCATGGGGCATTTTCTTCGACCTTTTTGCAGCCTTTGACACGATCGACCACTCCATCCTTCTCCAACGCCTCTCCTCCATTGTCCAGCTCAGTGGGACTACCCTTGCTTGATTCCAATCTTACCATCCAATCGCACCCAGAGAATTACATATTACACTTCTCTTCCTGCCCTGCATCATTACCTCTGGAGTTCCCCAAGGATCTGCCTTTGGCCCTCTTCCTGAACTACACACTGCCTCTTGGTGACATCATCCACAGACATAGTGTCAGGTTCCACATGTACACTGATGACACAACTCTACCTCTCCCACCTCTCTCGATCCCTCCACTGCCTCTGTGTTGTTGTCTAGTCTTGAATAAGCTGCAATTCCCTCCAGTTAAACATTTGGAAAACCAAAGGCTCCGTCTTTGCTATTGCCACAGACTCTGTACCCTTGTCACTGATTCCATCCCCCTTCATGGCCACATCAAAAGGATGACAAAGAATTATCAGCCCTACCCCTTTCTCACAGGCCTGACTCCAGACACAGCTACTCCAGGTTAACTTGAACCATTGATTTATGCAAGATAACTTGAATGACTTGTTCAAGGCCCTGTGAAGATTTCAGAACAACCAACTATAGCTCAACAACCTTCCAGACAACAGGATACTGGTCTTTGGACTGAATTGATTGACTGCTCTTACCTACTTCATTGCTGTTGTAACAATCACATCCAGTGCTGTTTGCAACAGACTTTTGGAATGCAATGAGCTAGAATGACTAATTAAGTATGCATAGCCCATCAAAACCCAGGCAGACAACCCATCTCAGCTGTGAGCCATCATGTATCAATCAGGCTGGCTGTTCTTTGCAGGTGAACCTAGGTTTTTGACCCCTCAAAGCCACGACCAGTAAAATAGGAAGTATATAAATAGTCCAACAGACAAAATTGCTCCATTTTTGTCACACTGCCTTCTGGGCTTGAAGTTAATTGTGTCTCGGTAACCAGCACTGGACACAGTACTCAGGGTGGGCTCTAACCATATAGAGCAGCATACAATCTGAACATGACTTCCTCTGACTTGTACCGTACAGTTTTGGCTCTATAGTTCAGTATTCTATTTGCTTTGTCGATCGCTGCTCTGCAGTGATTGGATATGAGGAAGGATTAGTCTATTAAAACCCCAAGGTGGCTTTTGGCTTAATCTTCAGCTAGTTTGACATCGTTCATGGAATATTTATGTCGCTCATTATTTTCTTCCTATATGCAGTATTTCTTCATATTAAATGTACCTGCCAGTGTTCTGTCCTGTTATGTAACTTGTCCAATTCATTTTGTATTTTCTGAGCTGCTTCTGCAGATTTAACTGCCCCTACTAGTTTGGTATTGTCTGTGAATTCGGCCAGGTTGTACTGAGCTTCTGAAACCAAGTTGTTAATGTTAATTAGAAACAGTAGGGGTCTGAACCCCCTATAACTGTGGTACCCCACCCATCACCCCACTGCCCCCGACATAACTTCTCTAGTTGATTCCAATCCGTCAATCAATTTCTTACTCATTCTCAGGTTTAATGCTGAAAGCCCAAATAGTTGTAGCCTTTTCTGGGGAACTTTGTCAAGTTACACCTCATTGTATAAGATTTCCACAGTCCATTTTGGAATGTCAGTTCCTTTTTAAAAAAAAAACCAAGGAGGGTGGTCAGGCAGGATCTTCCCTTTCTGAATTGTTAGCTGCTTTTTCATTAGGCTAGTACATACATGCAATCCTCAAGTTCATTGCTGATAATTGATTCCTTTATTTTACCTGATATTGAAATAAGACTAATGTGTGTGTCATTGCCTCGGTCAGATTTTATCATCCATTTTGAAAATGGGCACAATGTTGGCCTGTTTTCGATCTGCCATGTTTAGATGCAGCCATGTGGGACCAGCTTATATAAAAATGTAACACTCTGGTTATGATATTTTGGTGATTGGCTCTGGCCCAGATACCACTTTCAGAATCTCAGCATGTTCTGGATGATTGACGTGCCCTGAATTCATGCCTTGTGCAACTGAGAGCAGCCTTGGGGATTGGTTTCTTCCAATTTCCTTTTATTACAAAGACCCTATTCCAATTGGAACTCTCCCTCCATCATGTACCTTGTTGGCCTCATTCTGCCTGACATCTGCAGTTGTTCTGTTTGAATACCTGCGTGCCTGTGTAGGCACAAAAAAACCCCATATAACCCTGTCATGGAACTCAACTCAGCCATTCTAGATACACAGGCTGGACTATGCCATTGGATCTCGGTGTAACCAGAATGTGGGACTCGATTATCGTTTTGACATTTTCTTATTTTACAGTGCTGCACTAGGCCTATCAAACTCTGGATAATGCACAACCGTTTATTATGTTTACAAAAACCTTGACCAGTTGCAAAAAAAAAAGCCCAGAGTATGATATGAATATTTAACTCGATTGTATGACATTCCTCTGTCTGGTATTTTAATGGATGAGTTAACCTGATTAAAATATCTGACCAAATCTTTCAGGTAAATGGAGGCCTCTGCAGCTATATTGAACAATAAAAGTGTGCTTTCGTGGTGTGGTGATGCAAATGCCTCAGTACAAGAGATGTGGAAAATCCTTGCAACAAGCTATGTGTGTTTTATTGTAAATCATCTATTTGTACCCAACGCCTTCTTGGTGTGTTTACATGAATTGTGATTATTTTCAAATAAAGTCTGCATTTTAACATTCAAATCTGAGTCACTTCTCACAGGCTGAGATTGTTTCAGGACACTCCAGTATCAAAGGACGCTAACTTTAAAAAAAATTGCAGAATATGTGTATTGCTGGCAAGGCCAGCATTCAATGCCCATCCCTAGTTGCCATTGAGAAGGTGATGGTGAGCCGCCTTCTTGAACCGCTGCAGTCGGTGTGGTGAAGGTTCCCCTACAATGCTGTTACGTAGGGAGTTCCAGGATTTTGACCCAGCAACGATGTAGGAACGGTGATATATTTCCAAGTGGGGATGGTGTGTGACTTGGAGGGGAATGTGCAAGCAGTGGTGTTCCCATGTACCTGCTGCTCTTGTCCTTATTGGTGAAGGCCGCAGGTTTGGGAGGTGCTGAAGAAGCCTTGGTGACTTGCTGCAGTGCATCTTGTTGACAGTACACGCTGCAGCCATGGTGTGCCGGTGGTGGAGGGAGTGGTTGTTTAAGTTGGTGGATGGGGTGCCAATCAGGCAGACTGATTTGTCCTGCATGTTGTTGACTTTTTTGAATGTTGCTGCATCTGAACGCATCCAGGCAATTGGAGAGTATTCCATCGCACTCCTGACTCGTGCCTTGTAGGTGGTGAAGCAGGTTTGGGAAGCCACGAGGTGGGCCAGAATATCCAGCCTCTGACCTGCTCTAGTAGCCACAGCTACATTTATGTTGTTGGTCTAGTTGAGTTTCTGGTCAATAGTGCCCTCCAAGATGTTGATGGTGGGGGGGATTCAGCAATGTTAAAGCCATTGAATATCAAGAGGAGGTGGTTCGGCTTACAGTGCAGTGCTGAACTGTGGAGTGAGACAACGCGTTGGTGAATTGACGGCCTCAGCCACGGAACACTTGTCGGTGGGAGATGGAGCTGGCCCCTCCTCACACAAGGAGGGTGTGAAGGGTGAAAGGTGAGGCACCTTGGGCTCCCTAGCAGCTAGGGTGGCCATTGGTCAAGTAGTGATGTGTAGTATAAGAAGAATAATCAAAGGAAAATGGTGACGAGCAATGAAAGACCGTGAGTTGGTTAGTGAACTTTTCAATAGGGGTTTTTCCTTGTGAATAATTGTTACTACAAGATAAAACCTTATACCACAGGGCATGCACAGTACTGCTTTGAGTACTTGTGCCTTTGCAATACTTATTTAATGCTGTCTTATTTTCAAAGGTGCCCTCTGATTTCTGTACTGCTAATTCGGTCACAAGATAGGTTCGGATGAAGAAAACTCTTCAGCTCATTTGATCTCATCCTTTGAGAATAGAAAAGTTCTCATTACAGCATCTATCTGCCTCTTAATGAGTCCAGTGTCCTGGCCTCACCGATCCTAACAACCCTTTGCAGCTGTGGATCACTCTGTGTCGGGAAATACTTCCAGATCGTCCCGACATTTGCCAGTCCCAGCCTTGAACCAGGGTGTCCTGCTGCCCTGGTGTATTTGAAAGTGTTTAATATTTACTTTACCCACTTCACCCTCTTGTGTAGCCTTTTACGGCTCGCTCTGAGATGCCTCTTTTCAAGGCCAAAGAGCTGCACTTTACCTAGTCGTTCCTCTTCAATCAGGTGGAGTGAGACTCATTTGGGATTTTAATCTAAAAAGTAAGTGCATCTTCAATCTAAATAATAAACACTTGCAATCATAAATAAACTCAATACAGGGCTACTTATGGCACCTCTTCAGTCCTGTCTTATGCTGTAGTGTGCTATCTGAATCAAGGAGCTTCTCATTTCATTTTGATGAGTTATTGCCTTTTTCACTTGAAGATTAAAATAGAACGAACATTAAGAAACAGCTGGTCCGCCCCTACTGAAGCTCCATATTGTAGAGCAGTGGCACGTTACTTTGATATTTATAGAGGGGAACAGTCACTCCTACCATTGTGCTAAGCTCTATCTGTGTGTTTGTCTATAATTAACATGACAGGTCAAATCAATGATGTAAGGGGACATCTTTTAGTGTTGTTGTGAGTAACAAAGGTGCAGCATCATTGCACGACATGCACCCGTTTGCCACCAAACCTGGGAGCAACAAGCAGCCTCAGTATCATCATATCGCTCGTTCCTGCACCCACCACAAACAGTTCTTTGCATCTGTGCGTCACCTTGCGAGCAGACTCTTGTGTCTCCACCTTTGGAGGAGATGCTAAACTGAGGCTTTGTCCAGATAGATCCCATGACACTATTTGAAAAAGAGCAGGGAGTTCTCTCGGTGTCCTGGCCAACATTCCTCCTCCAACCAACACTACTGAAGACAGATGAACTGGCCAGTCATTGCATTGCTCAACGTGGGACCTTGCTGGGCACAAACTGCATCGACCCGTATAAGAACATTAACTGACCAAGTTCATTTTACGTGAAGTGCTTGGGACATTTCTGAGAGATGTGATAAGGCACTACACAAATGCAAGTTCTTTCCTTCCTGTCGCTCCTTTCTTTCCCTTACATTGTGTGTCCCCTTGTCATCTGTCCCTTAAATCCACATGCTTCCCACTAACAATCCCTTACTTTGTGCACTTTGCCTCTCTTCCTCCACTATCCCCCCTTCCCCCCCACCCCCGGAGATCAGTCCTTTATATCTATGTGCCCACTACAAACAGTTCCTACAGTGTTCCCCTTGCAAACAGACCTTTTGCTCCCCCTTGTTCTCACACAAAATGCCTGCATAACCATGAAAAACAAAAGTTTATTGAAAGATTTAAAGTGCCAAATAGTAAAAACTTGGCAGGTTGTAGGTGCTAGAATCCCAGTATTAGCAGCAGCTCAGTGAATACAGACCACTCCCTGGAATGATTTATTCAGGATAAGTACTAACACATGTCACAACCACCCATGGTATAAATCATAGTGCAAGCAGACAGACTAAGCAGAAAGTGTCAGTTTATAGCCTTGTTTCAATCTGGCAAGACACTTGCACCAGGTCCATCATTTATATTTAATCAGACTTTCAATGGTCTTCAAGTTTCAATTGCACATTGTTCAATATATTTTACTTTAAACCAAATATTAAAGAACAAAGTTTCCTTTTACCAAGTCTGATGGTATTAGTCAGTGCATTAATACTCAGCTGACTAAAATCCTTCACAATGAGTTTCCAGCTTGGCTCGACCACCTTGGGCAGGCAGCTCCGTAGAAACAGGAGGGAAAACAGTCTACAAGCTACATGTTTTCTGGTTTAATATATTAAAAATGTGTTCTAAATTCATAGGAAATAAAGAAAAAGTTGAATATTTTTAAATATTAGGAGACAAACATAAAAGTTGCTTCTAAGAGTAACAGAATTGAATATGTTCAATCGGTGGCTTCAAACTGACATTTAGGGGGTGATTTTAAACCCCAAGAACGGGTGGGTTGGGGGCGGGTGGGAGTTGAAAATAGTTGTTTTTTGGGTCGCGACCGCAACCCGGCTTTATTTCCAGGTTTAACGTCAGCGTGTAAAAGTACAGGCTTCCCACTGGGAATGCAAAGTCCAAAAATTTTGCTGTTGCAACCCAAAAAAACAACTATTTTCAACTCCCACCCGTTCTTGGGATTTAAAATCACCCCCTTAGTGTCGGCTCTAGTCCAAGGATCCTGTATTGTATACACCCGTCCATCTCCTATATTCCCATCTCTATCATTAAAAGATACTCCAAAAAGACAGAAGTTTATTTGTGAGTCTGAAAACAATGATCTCATTTTGTAATCAGGTTTTGTTTTGTTACACCAGCAGCCTTCTTGTTTATTATTGGGATCTGCATCGTGGCTGACAGATTTCTCTGCTTGTTTTCAGAACACTTGTGCTTGAAAATGACGAGGGAAAAAAGTAGCTGGGGAGGAGGGGAGAGAATTCCGAGTCTCAGATCCCTTACACACCATTGAGCTGTTGATTAATTAGAATAAAATCTCATAACGCAATGGCCCAGAATTTGCTGGATCGGTGAGTCTTGCAGCGAGTGCTGTGAATTGGATTTTTTTCCTCACCCTTCAGGTCATATTATTTTTGCGTCGCAAATTGCTGGAAGTGTGAGCTGATTACGGTGTGCTGTGGATAACAGAGTGTCTGGGATCTCCTGAACGTCGGGTCCAATAGTCCATCTCCTTAACTAATGAAATTTAAGGATAGAGAAAGCTTCAGAGCAAGCAACGGAGAAGGAAATAGGGTGAATTAGAGTCAAATTAGGTACAGAAAGAGAAATAAAGAGAGGGAAAGAAAGGTTGGATTAAGAGAGAGAGAAAAAAGAGACAGAAAGAAAAAGTAAGATAAGAATTTTAAAACTTAAAATTAAAAATTAAAAAAATCTCTAGGAACAATTTACTACCTGTGGGAGTGAGACTCCACACTTTCATTGTTCCCTTTCTGGGCCTCCACAGTTGAGTAGCATGTCAGGGCCATAAATCATGTCATTAACAGGGTCCTTACAACATGAATTACCAGCCCGAAATGGCTGCGGCAAGATTAATTCTTATTTACGGTGCAAATGCAGCAATTTCTTGACACTCACAGGGAGGCTGATGGCGAGCTCGGGTTTTTGAGAGGGTAACGAAGGAGCAACGCGAATCATCCAGCAATTTATGGCGATTCGCAACTCATGGCATATCTCTTCCTTGCCACAAACTGCTGCGTTAATAATGGCAGGTGCTGTGAACTAGCCATAAGGGGTTAAATTGGACAAGGCCAATAATCGGGCGTGGGTAGCGCGATCTGCGACTAACCCGTGCCCGTGCTTCCTGCACAGGCAGAACAAGACATTCGTCTGGCCTGAGTACTTACCTGACAGCAATGTTAAAAACCAGGTCTGACACGAGGATTCAAGGAAATGTGCACTTTCTGCCAACGTGGGAGCCCGAATCTCTTAAAGGGAGGACGTCTCTTAAAATCTCTTAAAGGTAGTCGGTACCAGTTGTTTGCTGAAAATAACAGTCTGCTGTCTGCACGGAGTCTAAACGGAGATCAGACATCGCACATGTAAAACACAGATATAGTTCCTTTCCTTATGTTTACACACCGATGAATTATGTTAAAACATTGAATAAAGGTTGTGCATAAAATATATACTAAATCCCACAATCCTCCAATCTGCAAGCCAAACCTCACCAATCTGCCAATCTGAGTTTGTACCAGGCCTGCGAGAGTGTGTGCACCAAGGTTCTCTGCTGATGCACCTGAGGCCTTGGTGCAAGAGGTGGACAGAAGGAGGGACATCCTATATCCGTGGTGGGGGGGGGAGGGGAGGAGGGGGGCAAGAGGCCCTCCAGACATATGCCCAAAAGGCAGTGGAAGGCAGTGGGGGACAAAGTCAATGCCAGACACACAGCATCATGAACATGAATACAGAGCAGGAAGAAGTTCACTGCTTTGACATGAGTGGTCAAGGTGAATGAGGTCAATTGTCAAGTGGCGTTTCCTACCAATTACCACTAGCCACATCCACTGCTCCACGCACTGCACCCCCATCACCCACGTACTAACAAACTCTTTCCATCTGTACTCAACTCTTCCAATCTGATGCTTCCTCTCACCCTTACACATTACCACTGTTGCAAGCCGCCCACCCACAACTCACAGGTCACACACACTGGCAGCTATTCAACCATGACAGGCACATCACCCAGACACATATCCCGCTTTCTTGCAGGAGACTGTGGTACATAACAGGAGGCAGCAAGTGGCAGTGGCATTTAGCTCCTCAAGCCTCTTCTGCCATTCAATGAGATCATGGTTGACCTGTGACCTAACTCCATATACTTGCCTTAGCCCCATATCCCTTAATACTCTTGGTTCACAGAAATCTATCAGTCTCAGATTTAAAATTCACAATTGAGCTAGCATCAACAGCCGTTTGCAGAAGAGCGTTCCAAACTTCTACCACCCTTTGCGTGTAGAAGCGTTTCCTAACTTCACTTCTGCACATCCTGGCTCTAAATGTTAGGCTATGACCCCTAGTCCTAGTATTCAAGTACAGGAGACCTCCAAAAACAGTTACAAACACATCATCAGCCAGAAGCAATAATCCAGCAACTAACCTGTAAATCCTGCATGGTCCCTTTAAATAGCACTGTTGGGGGCTCCTCCAGGCATTCTAAGACACATTCAGATGGTCGCGGTTAAGTCTGTGCGTTGAGCGAAGTGTTAATTCCCAAAATGGTGTCTATCACTTTAAATCAACGATGCACACTGATTGTATTCATTTTCTCCTTACTTTACATGCTGCCGGCGTTAACTCTCTGCGCATGAGCTAATAACTATGGCAAGATGGCGTCCAGCGCACGTCACACTAGAAACGTGCATGCGCAACCATGATGCCATCTTGGCACTTCGAGAGGCTGCATAGCGCTGAAACAACGGGTGCTAGATGGCCCAATTTCCAGCCCACAATTTCTCTAGTCATTTCTGGGTCAATGTGCTGCTCTCCCAGAACTGTTCCAGTTATACTTTTCATGGCCATTTGAGGGCACTAGAATCATAGAATCATAAAATGGTTACAGCCATTCGGCCCATCAAGTCGGCTCTCTGCAAGAGCAATCCAGCTAGTCCCACTCCCCCGCCCTATCCCCGTAGCCCTGCAAATTCTTTCCCTTCAAGTACTTATCCAGTTCCCTTTTGAAAGTCACGATTGAATCTGCCTCCACCACCCCCTTGGGCAGTGCATTCCAGATCCTAACCACTCGCTGTGTCAAAAAGCTTTTCCTCATGTTGCCTTTGGTTCTTTTGCCAATCACCTTAAATCTGTGTCCTCTGGTTCTTGACCCTTCCGCCCATGGGAACAATTTCTTTCTATCTACTCTGTCTAGACCTTTCATGATTTTGAATAATTCTATCAAATCTCCTCTCAACCTTCTCTGCTGTAAGGAGAACAAGCCCAGCTTCTCCAGTCTATCCACGTAACTGAAGTCCATCATCCCTGGAACCATTCTAGTAAATCTCTTCTGCACTCTCTCTAAGGCCTTCTCATTCTTTCTAAAGTGTGGTGCCCAGAATTGGACACAATACTCCAGTTGTGGCCAAGCTAGTGTGTTACAAAGGTTCATCATAAGCTCATTGCTTTTGTACTCTATGCCTCTATTTATAAAGTCCAGGATCCCGCATGCTTTCTTAACCGCTTTCTCAACCTGCCCTGCCATCTTTAACGATTTGTGCATATATACCCCCAGATCTCTCTGTTCCTGCACACCTTTTAGAATTGTACCCTTTAGTTAATATTGCCTCTCCTCGTTCTTCCTACCAAAATGTATCGCTTCACACTTTCCTGCAGTAAATTTCATCTACCATGTGACCGCCCGTTCCACCAGCCTGTCTATGTCCTCTTGAAATCTATCACTATCCTCCTCACTCTTCACTACATTTCAAAGTTTTATGTCATCTGCAAATTTTGAAATTGTGTCCTGGACACCCAAGTCCAAGTCGTTAATATAGATCAAGAAAGGCAATGATCCCAGCACTGACCCCTTGGGAACGCCACTGTGCACCTCCCTCCAGTTCGATAAATGACCATGCACCACTACTCTTTGTTTCCTGTTACTTGGCCAATTTTGTATCCATGCTGCCACTGCCCCTTTTATTCCATGGACTTCAACTTTGATGACAAGCCTATTTTGTGGCACTTTATCAAACGCCTTTTGAAAGTCCAAATGCACATCAACCACATTGCCCTCATAACCCTCTTTGTTACCTCATCAAAAAACTCACCAAGTTAGTTAAACATGATTTGCCTTTAACAAATCCATGCTGGCTTTCCTTAATTAATCCACACTTGTCCAAGTGACTGTTAATTTTGTCCCGGATTATCGTTTTTAAAAGATTCCCCGCCACTGACGTTAAACTGACTGGCCTGTAGTTGCTGGGTTTATCCTTACACTCTTTTTTGAACAAGTGTGTAACATTTGCAATTTGCCAGTCCTCTAGCACCACCCCTGTATCTACGGATGATTGGAAGATTATGGCCAGTACCTCCGCAATTTCCATCCTTACTTCCCTCAGCAACCTAGGATGCATCCCATCCAGACCGGATGACTTATCTACTTTAAGTACAGCTAGCCTTTCTAGTACCTCCTCTTCATCAATTTTTAGCCCATCCAGTATCTCAACTACCTCCTCTTTTACTGTGACTTTGGCAGCATCTTCTTCCTTGGTAAAGTCAGATGCAAAGTACTCATTTAGTACCTCAGCCATGTCCTCTGCCTCCAAGTGTAGATCTCCTTTTTGGTCCATAATCAGTCCCACCCCTCCTCTTACTGCCCGTTTAGTTGAATAGCTTGTGAACTCCCTTCCACCCCCCCCCTCCCCTCCCCTCCCCCCCTCTGTTTCTATCGATCTGCTTGTCCAAGATGGTGGAACCAAACTGGAAACTCACTGTGAAGGACTTTAGTATGTTGAATATTAATGCATACATTGTCAGTGTCACTAGAAGAATAATGGGGAAAGTTAGAAGAATTTGTTTTTTCACATGGAAGGTTATGAGAACATGAATGCTTTACCAAAAGTGAAATTGAAGCAGAGACTATAACATCATTTAAAATTGAATTGGCTAAGCTTTCCAAAAGAAGGGACTATAAGGCTGATTCTCTGATTGGATGATTGCAGTCTGAGATTTCCTGATCAGTGTTCCCTTTTCAGTGCTTCCCAGGAATGCCGGTTTGGGGAATCAGCCTGTAAAATAATTGGGGAAAGTAGAGGGATGGGAATGAAGTAGATAGCGCCAATTGATGAGCTGAGAATGGCATTGACACAATGAGCTGAATGATCTTCTGTGCTATAATTCCTACAATTATATATATTTTAGCTGCAACATGGTTATCATACTCCTTGGGCCTTACTGGGGATATTAACATACCTTTTCCCTCTCAGATTTTGAAAACCTGCTGTGTATCTCTGTTTGTGTTTCAGATGATTTGTAACATTCAGTTTTACTTTTCTCCCCATGTTTAGACTTATCTATTTTTTCTCCACTATTTAGACTAATGCATTGTTTCTTCCCATGTTTAGATAATCCATTGTTTTTTCCCATGTTTAGACTTATCCACTGTCTTACACAGCCATTACCTGTAGGTGACGCAGTTGCTCCATGTTGAATTCACTTTACGAATGCAGTCACCGCTCAGCCAACACTCCAGGATTAGCTGAAGTTTAAGCTGACAGCTGTTCTGTAACACCAGGTGATTTTTTTTTGTGCTGGAAATCAGTGCTGTGCTGTCATTAAGTTACCTTTTCAGATAGTCATAAGCGTATTTACGGTTAGGATAATGGTTAAAATCCGGTTTTCTTTTTAACTTTAGCAGCAGAGTGGGTAAAGAATACTGAGGCTCTGCATTGTTTGAGAGTACGAGTCCCAACTAAAACAGCGATCTGGTTTGTTCGAATCGTTTCTCGGCTACGGGATCATTTACGATGTGCAGACCTTTGAAACAAAATTAATTATATTTCAATAAAGCCTCGCTCTCTCCTTGACAGCTGACCCCGTTCGTTCCCCTGTCTTGCACCATGTTGCATTGCACCTCCTTTATTGCCAGCTGCCACACAACTGCATGAAAGAACATGACAAGCATAATGGTAGTGATTAGCAGTGGTAATTAAAGGGCTGAACTCCAAAGATGTATTCCGTATCCAAGTGCATATTGGGTTTGAATTTAATACAATCTGAAGGCTCGGCTGACTTTGTAATTGGCTTCACTCTTGGAGTTTATGATGCCGTCTGTTTCTTCCCCCTTCCCCAAAAGGACCTTGCTATCCTGAACATGCCTAACTTCACTTAGGCTTCATATGTCTACAATTTCATATTATAAGTAATCAGAATTTAAGCAAACTTAAAAATGGATAACCCGTAGTATTTGATGAAGAGGTAACTCATTGTGAGGCTCATGTAAAATTACTCTACTGGTTTATCTCTACCTTGAGACGTGGAACTACCTTGAGACTGACTTCAGACTGTGTTGCTGGTAATATAGTCAGCCCTGGTGTATTAGAGTATGTTGGGAATGCCCAGTTTGTTATGTTTTGATAATCATCAAATTAATGAAACAAAAAAGTGTCAAGAGATAGCAAACTTGAAGCTAAGTTTAATGTATTAAACCCTCTGCCTGTTTGTCGAATTGTCTCGAGGTCCTGCAGTTACCCGATGCAAAAAACAACAGAACTGGTATTTACAATATTATAGCTCCCAGTTTCTTTCAAGTGCCAGTGTGTGGAATGCACATTGTTGACAGTAACCTCCTGGTGTTGCATTCAACAACACATGCTCAGTTCACCAGCACGTTTTACATTTCTCATACATGGTCAGCAGTATGGATGGATGTTGAATAGAACAGAGAATGGGTTTATATGACTGGCTGGGCAATGCCAATGCATTTGTAAATCTGCCACAGTTTACATTGTTACTGTTTCCAACATGGTCTTGGCATGAACTGTCCCTTAGAGATCTTAAGCCTTCTGAATCTGAAGCAAGATTGCTGCCAACTGAGCTAGGCTGACACTAAAGAAATGGAAATTGTGTGACATGTTTTTGAAAGGAACACTTGAAGGACCAGTAGTGAATTCTCTCTTGGACATTGTAAACAGAAGCGGCAGGTGACCATTAGTGTCAGATGGAAAGGCCAATGAAATGCAGTCTAATGCAGGGAAAACCCAAAAGCTGCCATCTTCAATGGCTTTGAGAAAGATTGGAAAGGTTTTCCAGGTAGTTTAGAAACACTTGAATGCTTTTTCTGTCTGCGCTCTGAGATGTGTGTCTTTACTGTTTCTAGAGAAGACTGATTAGTTTTAGTGCTGTGACTCTGTGGATAATGCTCTTGCCTCTGAGTCATGAAGGTAATGGGTTCAAATCCCACTCCAGAGACTTGAGCACAAAATCTAGGCTGACACTTCACTGCAGTATTGAAGGAGTGCTGCACTGTCAGAGCTGCTGTCTTTCTGATGAGATGTTAAACAAAGGCCCAGTCTGCCATCTTGGGTAGACATAAGAGATCCCATGGGACCTATTTCGAAGAAGAGTAGGGGAATTCTCCCCGGTGTCCTGGCCAATATTTATCTCTCAACCAACACCACTAAAGCAGATTTTTTGATCATTATCTTATTGCTGTTTGTGGGACCTTGCTGTGGGCAAATTGGCTGCTGCAATTTCTACATTACAACAATGACTACAGGTCAAAAGTACTTAATTGGTTGTAAAGCACTTTGGGATGTCCTGAGGTCATGAAAGGCGCTATATAAATGCAAGTCGTTTTTTCTTTTTAAGTAATTATAGGACACATAGTGCTGCAGCTTCCAAAATGCCAACTTGAGAGCTGAGTATTTGGAGTAGGCTGTTTCTTGCCGGCCGAAAGCTCCCTCATGTGGTGACTGTCTCTTTAAATGGGCTCACTTTGAATGATAAACATAAACAGCATATTGAATTGATAACAGAAACCACCTCCAACCCAGCTGGTGGCACCTTAATTTATTCAAACACGTTTATAAGGTCAAGTGACGTTAGAAAAATGTCAGGTTTCCACAAGAGTAATGTTAAGATCAAAGGCAGCCTAACCTAACAAGACAATAAATAAAACAGCAGCAGCAACGCTCAAACAATTCTTATTGTTTTATGATGTGTATTTATTACACAGTAAATCTTTGAGGTGTCTTTTATGTCCTGACTCAATGTATCGCACTAAATGTTATTTTATTTAGGAAAATTGGTCTGATTTACTACTTTAATCTTGATGAGGTTTACCAGACAGGGTGTTCCAAGCCTCGCAGGTTGTGGGGGAGAGGGGGAGAGGGTTCTGTTCAATCTCTTAAGGTCAATGAATAAAATCCTTTAAAGTACAGACTGTATAATTTGTGTATAATATGGAAGAGGTTGTGGGGTGGGTTTATTTCCACTTTAATGAAGTAGCTGTTATGTGGTTGTTATATTCTAACAGGTGGTTTTATATCTTAAAAAAGGGGGAATTTAAAATGGTTCAAAGCACATTGCTGCAATAATGTTCCATTACTGATCGGCCACTCTTAAAGCTTCTACAAAATTGGAGTAAAATTGGAAAGTTGCGCTGCAAACATTACAGACTGCAGCAGGTATCACATCTGGTGCACTATGAACCTTCTGTAGGGCTGTTTCAGGTGCTTTCTGATTGTCCCGGGAACCTGGCTTACTACAAAACATCCCAGTACGTGCAGATTGCCTTCAAAATGGAAAAACCAGCTGCTTCTCCTCCCCTCTTTTTCTCTCCTTCACTAAAGACAATGATTCATGCTGGGATAGCATTGGGTGCCAACAGCCCTCCAGTACCACAGTGTCAGTTGTGCCTCGGGGGGGGGGTAGCTGTCTCGCCTCTGAGTCAGACAGTTATGGCTTCAAGTACCACTCCAGAGATTTGAGCAAAATATCTAGGCTGACACTCCAGTGCTGCACTGTGGGGGTACCGTCTTTTGGATGAGACATTAAACCGAGGCCTTGTCTGCCCTTTCAGGTGGACATAAAAGATTGCATGGCACTATTTCAGAGAAGAGCAGGGGAGTTCCCTCTGATAATCTGCCCAACATTTATCCCTTAAGCAACGACTAAAAACAGATGATCTGGTCACTTATCTCATTACTGTTTGTGGACCTTGCTGTGTGCAAATTGGCTGCCATATTTCCTACATTACAACAGTGACTACACTTCAAAAAGTGCTTCATTGGCTGTAAACGCTTTGGGACGTCCTGAAGTCATGAAAGATGCTATATAAAAGCAAGTTCTTAAGTTCGTTCATACCCAAATGGCTGTTCTTCCTTTGTGAACATAGACAGTGAGCGCTAAAGGGGTATTTTACCAGAACAAGTATCACAGCTGGGTCCAGTGCTGTGCTCCCATGATGTCCATACACTGAGTTAGAGGGGCTGCTAGTGGATATTTGTTTTGTTTCCACCTGCCCTTCTTAGCTAGTGGGTGCTGAGGATGATTGTTGTGCTCCCAATGGGACCAGCAAACTCAGCGCAGATCAGCGACTGAATCAGGATTTTCTCGGCCTGTGCGGCTCCACAGCACACCATGCGATAGATTTACCCAATTCGCTTTTGAGATGTGTCAGCTGTGTTTTAAAAAGGAAGTGAACCTCTTGACCGTCTTCTCGTGTTAAGCGGAAGATTAATATAACAAGTAGAAGAGATCAAAATGGACTCCAGAAATATAGAACCGCGAGATACAGGAGATGAGTGATTAATGCTGTCTGCTATGGAATAGGAGACAATGGCCAGAGGGTAGAGGATTGACCCATTCACCTGACCACAGCTCCTTCTTGTGGCTAAACTGGGAGTAGCTACTACACTGTCCATGAAAATGAATCACATCTTTCTGCTCTACTGGTTTTGGACGGTCGTTTAAATGTAGGTGTCTGGTAGAACAGGGGAGGTGAGAATAATACATTTTTTAGTAATTTAAAGTTTGGACTGTTTTCTTTATAAAAAATGAAATGATTGTAGCTCTTTAATGTCATTTGAGCTTCAGGAATTGTGCATCACTCTAAATGCCTGCAAGAAGAAACTTTCTAGATCGCATAAACAGATGTCGAACATAAGCAAGGACGGAGAAGGTTGGACTAAGTTTTACTGTGTGTAAAAATAGGCTAACTTTAAAGGTTATTCGGCATAGCATTTTTTTCTGGCAATTAGTTGTGTTTTATCAGTATCCAGTGGGTACTAACAGTTACAAGTCATTGAGGTCGAGGCAAAATTTATGTGTATGGTGCTTTTTGCCAAAAACAGAATCTTTTTCTTCTGAAGAGGTTCAGTGAAAAATGACCTGTTTTCTGCATTGGGAGTGACTCTTGAATAAAGCCAGAGTGTGCGTAATGGCACAGAACTCAAGTTACGAATGATCACAATCATCTCAACAATGTTGCAGTCTTTCCAATGGCCGGGTCTGATCCAGTTACTTGCAACGGGTTCAATAGAACTACCTCACCTCCTCAAACTAGGAAACTGTTAAGTCACCAAGTTAAGTAGGTAACACGGTGGTTAGACAGGATTCCAGCTCAGCTGAACTAAAAATTAAGTAGATGTCTGTGGGAAAGGGAGGGGGAGGAGGGCTTGAAAGCAAATCTCGACTTTGGTTTAAAAATATCATTTTCAGGACCATGGGGAAAGAGCAGGGGAGTGGGACTAATAGGCCTCATTCTGTGCTGTATGATTCTATGATTCAGATTGTCAAGATCAAAGCTGGGATTTGTTATATTGCCAGGCGGTCAGTTTGATAGACTGATTCGGTTGTTGCTTCCCATCGCTGTACTTATTTAGAAAGGACAGCCAGCCAAATTGGATCAGTTTAGATTGAGGAACATGCATTGCACATGGACTTGTCCAGACTGCTCCACTCACTCTACCACATTCTTTTGAGGCCCTGAAACTACATGGAAGCAAGAATAAGATTGAGTACATGTACAGTGTCTGATCAGAACGAAGTTGAGTGCTGAAAACGTTTGTAGCCTTTATTATTCAACTCAGTTTCCAGTTGGTTAAAAGATTTTAGTTCCCTGGGATTAGAGCAAGTGAGCTGGCCTCGGTTGAGATGATTGGTTTAAGTAGCCTCCATGAAGCTATGGGAAACATCAATTAACTCTGCACACACCAGGGATGAATCTAGGATCTTAATCAGTCTGTATGGGTCGGCAGCACATCACATTTACCCACTGAGCCATCGGGCAGTGTCCGCTGCATTTTAAGAAGGTAATAGCTCTTTTGCACTATTTTCCCCCAGGATTACATTGCCTTGAGCAAGAACGAAAGACTTGCTATTCTTTAGCGCCTTTCACAACCTCAGGACGTCCCAAAAGCGTTTTACAACCAATTAAATACTTTTGAAGTGTAGCCACTGTTGTAATGTAGAAAAAATGGCAGCCAAATTGCACACAGCAAGGTCCCACAAGCAGCAATGTGATAATGACCAGATAGTCTGTTTTAGTGATGTTGGTTGAGCGATAAGTATTGTTTAGGGGAGAACTCCCCTGCTCTTCTTCGAAATAATGCCATGGGATCTTTTACGTCCACCTGAGAGGGCAGATGGGGCCTCACATCAGCTTATCCTAGCAATAGATATGGGAAAATAAGGCCATTGGTTTAGAATGTGAAAGCAAATATTCAGAACCGAGTTTGATAACTGGATTTTTACCTCTGACTGTTTGATTGGCAGTTGGATCTAACCAGCTTGATCAGATGACTAGATTCTCAAACACTTCCTGTTAAGTTAAGGTGGTGCAGGGTACAAAAGCCCAGCCAAACACTGCCAGCTCTAGTTTATGTTATTAATTGGGCTGATAATGGCACAGCTTTATATTAATAAAGTGTGCATTTGTATAGTACATTTTTACAAAAATAGGGGTACAATATTTAATGGAAAGGTTTCTTTTCCTAAAACGGGAGGTTTTTGTACATTGATTAGTGATATATTTATCATTGCAGTACTGAAATAGTACACTGTACAAGCAGACATAAGTGGACAAAACCTTCATCAAACTAACTTACTGCTATAACCTCTAGTTGAAGCAGACCTTTCCATGAATACAGGTAAAGTAACTCAAACCTCAATAATGTAATATGCTATTGGGAAGCACCACTTTACTGCTCCCTGTAAGTAGGAGAGTTTGGGTGTGTGTGATTATGGAGCCTGCACACTGACCTGACCTGACTGACCTGTCCTTCTGTACCATGTGATATTGAGGTAAGGGGTGACATTTGACAGAGTACACCTAATATTTCCCTTCCACGCGGGAAAGTATTTTGGCTGAGATTGTAGATGTGTCCATTACTAAAAGCGGGAAAATCAATTGGTGGGAATTTTATCAATAGGACACCGTACACACTGACAACAGCGGAAACAAAAAGAGCAAAGATTACCTGGGTAATAGATACTGGTGGGTGTAATCTGAGAGTCAATCATTTAGTTTTTCAATATACAAACATACGAAAATGATGGGCAGGAAAAGACCAGCGGGTCCATCAAGCCTGCCCCACACTCATGATGACTGGAGCATCATGACTAAACACTCCTCCTCACCAGCCATGAAATCTCCCGGGAGAGGCAAAATATTAGATTATTCAGATTTAAAGGTATGGAATAAATTCATACAAATCCATGGAGGGACAAATGGTTTAAAATCACAGAAGAAGGATGATCAATAAAAATCAATAATGAATGTGTCAGCTGAGCCCAGAGTTCAAAATCCCTTGATTTTCATTCAGCTTTAAATAAAGAAAATTCTTATACGAAAACTCCCCCTCTTGTGAAGAAGGTGCTCAGTCCTAGGTCCTACTCACACCCATCACCCTCTGTTACCTTCATTGTGGTCAATCTTCATGAATGAGTTTATACAGTGAGTGTCCACAGGCTATTGGGACATCAAATTGTGCCCAATTCTGTCCTCACTTTAGATTTGCAGGTGTCTTTTTTGAGCTATTGTCAATGGATTGTTATCAGGGGTGGGAAACCTGACTGATTTTCCAACCTTCTTCTCCCCCCACCTCCCCAGCCCAGCGGTGTTGAGATAAATTGTAGAGCCCCATTACTGCCTTGGCTGAGACCAGCTAACTCAGCACAGTCCAGGTATGGATCCTGGATCTTGAAGAATAATTATAAAGTGCACAGTAATGATACAGCAGTTTGAAGTAAGTCTAAAGTTCTCAAGCTCATTATGTCAGGAATGCAGATAAGTGTTCCAGAAAGAAAATAGACTGTTACTTTCCATTATGAGAGCCTGAACTTTGTGATAATTAGATACATGAACACTGAGCAATCTGACATCATGAAAGAGCCTGTGAAGCTCAAACCTTGTAAGTGCAGACAAGGGGTGGTAGAAGGGTTAACTCTGCTCACCTATGATTGCATATACAAACAGGTTTATACAGCAAGTGAGGGATTAAATTCAACACCGATACATTCCCTTGCAATGTATCAGACTGAATTGAGGAACTTTGTTCTATGATTCTTTTTGCAGCATTTGTCAGGACCAACACAGAACTGGACAATACTTTAATCAGTTATTGACTGCACCGAGCAATGTAGAATTGGGCCGTACATATGAGGTACATCCCAGGTTTGATTGCCATTTTTTTTTGAGTTAACCCGAGCCCTGTCCTCTATTTCAGTGGAGCGGATATGTTAGAGTGAAGACCGACAAGGGACGCCCATTTTCAAGTATCGTTGACAATGGGATTGCTCTGTTTTCAAACTCGACACAAGACACTTTTTCTCTTCAGACTCTGTCAGAGTTTTGCCCGTTTGTAGCAAAAACTTGGCAGGGACTAAGAAAAAAGTACCATGAAGCAGTCATAGCTCCTCTGGGCATCTGCTTCACTGAAATAAAGAAATACAGGTACCCTCAGATGAGACACATAAATATGAATGTTTACACAATTGATTTATACACACACACACAAACACATAAATATACAAGTCTAGGATTAATTACCATTTAGAGCCCTCATACCTACATGACCTTACTTGTTCAATGAAGTATCACAAGTTATATTTTTGAGACACTGAGAAGTGAAAAGACCTTTGCTCTCCCTGCTCAGTTTTGACTAAAAAAAAACTGACTATCCTTTGTAAGAAAAAATACAACTCTTGCCAAAGTTGTTCTTAATTTTTCTTTGTCCTTAATGTATATTTTCAGTCATTTTTTTTTGACTGGGCTGGGAGATGGAAGCTAACATACTAAGTACCCATTCTTCAGCTGGTTCAGCAGGGTGTACTGTGTTAATGACAATCCAACCACAGCATGCAGACTTCAATGTGCTGATCTCTCTCCCTCATCCGTTTTCGACTAAAATGCCAGTGATGCCAGTGATGGAGAGTTAATGGAACCTGTGCAATCGCAGGAGGTGGGAGGCTAACATCTTCCTTTATCTATAAATGCACAAAATACTTTATTTCATAGGCAGCTTCTAATTTATCAGTGCTGATAGGAAGAAGTACTGGGGAGAGTGGACGCTCTTTGTTAAACCCGAATGGTATGCACATTTCTCATGAGCTATTACTGAGATAAATTTTGTGTGGGGTGTGGGCCTGTGCAATGTTTTCCGGTGATGTTTCATTGCATCAACAAAGGAATGGAATGACCTCAATACCAGGATAAAAAAGAGAATTCTATTAAATGGGAACTGCCAGCAATAGCTTGTTAATACCGGAGTTAAATCTGCTGGGGTAGTTTGATTGCAAAGCTCTATTATGTACTACTACAACACACTATGCAGAAGAGGGACTAAAGGGGAAAGTATATTATCTAAAAGATGGGAAAATAATCTAATTTAAAACGTTTCAACAATTGCAGCTCTTCACTGAGATGTTCTCTCAATAAAGAGTTGAGGGTCCATTCTGACTCCCCAACCCCCCTCCCCCCAGTGGAAACCAGGGGCAGAAGGTGGGGTGAAGCATTTAAAATGGAGTGGGGTCATCCCGCCATCTTCCTGGCTGTTTTGCTCTGAAAGTCGGCAAGCAGCATGTTAATGACGCCAAGCCATTAAAGTCGGCCGAGTCTGCCTGTTGCCGTTCCCAGATAGGTCGGCCGCACGCTTTGCTGCATTCCTGCCCGGGAGTTAAAATCGAGCCCTTAGATACAGAAACCCTAAAGTATCCAAAATTTCAATTTGTACATTTCCTGGCTGGAGAGGCTTCAGGCCTGCGCCAGTGCTACTCCTGATCTAGACATTAGATTTGTAGAGCAGCATGGGTTAGTATGGGACACAAAGATGGAAGGACAGTGTGGGTTAATATGGGATAATTGAATTGGAGAGCAGCTTGGGCTGGTGTGGGGCACCAAGGTGTGAGAGTAGTGTGAGTTAGTATAGGACACTTGGGTGGGAGAGCAGCTCGGGTTAATATGGGACACTTGGGTGGGAGAGCAGCTTGGGTTAAGATGGGACACTAGGGTGGTAGAGCAGCTTGGGTTAAGATGGGACACTAGGGTGGGAGAGCAGCTTGGGTTAAGATGGGACACTAGGGTGGGAGAGCAGCTTGGGTTAAGATGGGACACTAGGGTGGGAGAGCAGCTTGGGTTAAGATGGGACACTAGGGTGGGAGAGCAGCTTGGGTTAAGATGGGACACTAGGGTGGTAGAGCAGCTTGGGTTAAGATGGGACACTAGGGTGGGAGAGCAGCTTGGGTTAAGATGGGACACTAGGGTGGTAGAGCAGCTTGGGTTAAGATGGGACACCAGGGAACAGAATGGGTTAGTATGGGACAATAGTATGGGAGATTTGGACACTTCCGTGTGATATCCCGACACTAAGGGAGGAGTAAACCTGGATTAACTCACACTATGATTTTGCCTCCCAAAGCAATGAGAAAACTCTTCCTATCCATATGAGGGCACATCTGAGATCTAAATTGCCATAAAGCACAGTAGTAAGGCATGTAGAGGAAAAACATTCTGCCAGTACCTAAAGATTGCAAAGAGGATAATATGTGTTATTAGCAATGTTAAAACAAGGAATGGGCCTCATAAATCAATTTGTAGAAATGTGATATTTGTCCTCTGAAGAGACACATACCATATTTTCTAATTTGTTTTTATAAATGATTATATGGCTTAGCAACTGAATGCAGCGAATTGAAACAGATCCTGGTGGTACTGAGAGCATCAGGGGCGCGGAGAATTTGTCGTGGGATACCAAAGGCAAGTGTAGAGTCTTTGCATAGGCCTAGCGCTTGTGTCAGTAGCCTGGCTCCGCAAGCAATGTTTAACCTTGCTTTTGAACTTCTGCGTGACAGAGACAGAGTTCCAGGTGAGAGGTCTGGAAGAGAGCTTAAGGCTGGGAAAGTGGCGTGTGAAGCTTTGCTGTTGGTATTCCATGTGGACCTTCTGGATTGATGATATAAGGGAAGTATGGAACAAGAAGAGGCCTTTCATCCAAGAATATCTGCACCTTCCGCAATCTACTGTCTCATGGATATCACCCCATCCATTTCATCTGCCGAGGCATAATCCTGCCTGAATATTCCCCAATGCCCAAAACTAATCTCCATCTCCATGGAGATCTAATGTCATTTCCATCTCATCAGAATATAATTAATTTGTGGAGAGAGTGGCCTTGTTCTGGAGTTATATTTCTCTGATCAGCTGAGCTGGTTCCTTAATGCTGAATGTTTGAAAAATGTTCCGATCTTTTAGGAGCGGATAAGATCCCAGAAGAATGACAGCTTAAGCCATGCAGTAAATAATCTACAGGATGTAGGATCTGGACACAGATGTACTTACTCCTGGAAGTAACAGCATGATGTATTTTTTTAAGTATTATGTACGGAGCACTGCAAAATCAATGCGAGCCATTTAAATTTATATGTTTGTTATAATCTCCTTACTGATTAAATGTGCTTATTGAAGTGGGAACAATAGTGTTAGGAAATTGGATATTTTTCACAAGCACACTCGGGTCAGATATATGCAGGCGAGATGTAATGCAGACCTCCCCCCGACAATATGTCCAGAAATCCAACATCCGAGGAACACTCTTTACTACACCGGTGGGACGTTTCACACACTCTGTATCCTTGAATTCTTTTAGACAAAGTTTGCCAAAAACCAAATTTGTATTGAAAAAAAATCTTGTGTTGGCGTCTCCTGTCTACTGGGAACTGCCCAAACTCCAAAAGAATTTGCGAAATCAATTGATACTAAAATGGGCTCCAACTTTACTCTGCTGATGTTTTACAGTCTGCTGGAGTTTTATCCTGAGAAATGGCTTTTTGAATTTTTAAAAAAATTGTTTCCCTACTTCTCAATTCTTGTCCTCTGTTCTCCTGAAGAGGCTGATTCATGCTTGCATCAAGTTCTATGAGTGCCAGCGCCCTCTGAGACTGTGACCAAGTGGTCATTCTTCAAGCTCAAACCTGGACAGTGAGTGTCAGCAAGTTATTCAACTATATAGGGCATCATAGCTGAGGTGGACCGTGTCCTCACCCAACCTCTTCAATTCCCAACAGATCACTGGTCACTAGGAGCCTTCGTTCATTATTTTTCTTCCTACCCCAGCGGAGCTGTAGCACCTAATTGCCATCCAGGTTGAAATCAGTAAATGCAGCAAAAGCAGGGATTCAGCTTGATCTTACTCACTTGCATGGCTTGGGTGATGCAGTTAAGCACCATTCCTATGGATGAGCTCTCCAGTACAATGGTGAGTGTTGGCAAGTTTGTTCAATAATGGAGGAACCAATTGTAGTGCCCAAAATGCTGCTCCAACTGAAATCATCTAATTCAACACAGACTGGAGATCAAATCTGGGGCCTTCGTAATATGTATGGGCTCAGCAGTGCATGCGGTTGTGTACTTACCCACCAGGCCAGGGGAACGATCTTTTTGTTAAGGAAATTGCTTATTTGTAGTTTTGCATACCAGAAACAAAACTCTTATATTAGATTTTCTCAGTATCATGAAGGAAAGAAAGCCTTGCATTTATATAGTGCCTTTCATGACCTCAGAACATTAAAAGCACTTTGCAGCCAATTTCGCACTTTTGAAGTGTAGTCACTGCAGTAATGTAGGAAACACGGCAGCCAATTTGCACACAGCAAGTTCCCACAAACAGCAATGAGATAATTACCAAATCATCTGTTTTAATGATGCTTGTTGAGGGATAAATGTTGGCCAGGACACCGGGGACAACTCCCCAGCTTGTCTTCAAAATAGTGCCATTGCCACGCCATGGGAGGGTAGACAGGGCCTCAGTTTAATGGCTCATTTGAAAGACAGCATGTCTGACAGTACAGCACTCCCTCAATACTGCACTGGAGTATCAGCCTAGATCTTGTGCTCAAGTCTCTGGAGTGGGACTTGAACTCTCAACCTTCTGGCATCAGAATGCTACCACTGAGCCACGGCTGACACCCTGGAAAATAGGAAGTGTGCATGAAATTGGACTGGCTTTACAAACTCTAAAATAATGACAGACTGCAACTGCATATTTTTCATGGGAGTGAGTATTGTATTTATTCTTAAGATTAGGGTTAAACCTGCAGGAGTTCAGATCTGGAATTAGGAGTCGCACTTTTACTTTCATTGTGTTTTTACCTTTTTGAACAGGCAAAAGTCATCATTTTTTTGCTGGTCGATGTTTTGTTGGGTAGGATGTTGAAATTTCACTCAGCTTTTCATTTTTTCATCACCCTCCAGGTTCACCCCACTCCCCATTCTGGAATTCTGGTGGCTGTACCCTGTGGGAGTAGCATTTGGTGACCTCCCACCCACCTCCGGACAATTAAAAGGGAGTCAGAGACAGAGGATTGATACTGGTAGAGAACTAATTCAAAGTGACATCTTACACTCTACAGAAGCGGACAAGTTAATCAGTTTGTAAAGCACAAACTGTGCAGGTCCCGTCCCTTTTAGGCTACATAAAAAATTAAACTGATGAGATTAGCACGTGTAGGAAACTCAAGGAGGCTTCAGTACCAGGATGATTTCATCTTGCTTTGCTTCTTCAGAGAACTGTGTTCGGGAAGTTCTATCACTGCTCTGGATATATAGAAGTAGTTTTGACGATGTTTTTATCATAAATTTTTTAAAAAACTGCAGCCATACATAAACAGAAATATTTTTAAAATGCAGTTGTTTTAAGTTGCCTATTCCCAAAATAAAACATGACAGAAAGAACTTCCAGGACACAGTTTTGAAGAAGAAAAACATAATACTTTAGCCTAGCATACTAAAGCATGGGTAACCTGATTCCTACATACTTGCCAACACTTGGAAAGCTGGCTAAAAAATTCATCCCAAAAACCACTATGGATATAGATATTATGATGACATGAAGACAAGGACTTACAATGAAAGTGAAGTGAGACACTGGCCTGTGATAACTTGAGCTGTAATTGTAACTAATGGGGGGAATTTATCATCTGAAAATCATGGGCAGTGTGTTCATGGTTTGTGATGCTGGCAGCCAAGTTTCCCTGTCAGCAGCAGGGACTTGTAAAATTACTCCATTGTTTGATCGTTCTTATTGCAAGACAAAGAAACCTAAAATACACAAAAACACAGTTTGCAGCAGTGATCAATTCAGAGATTACTGGAGTGCAATGTATTTACCGATAAAGTGCGGTCTCCAGAATGTTTTTATTTTTGGACACTGGAGATATCCTTTAACTTTGCACCAGGTAGGTAACACACCCTTCTGGTACCCACCAGGTACATGGTTCATACTCCTGTGACTCGGCCAACGTTGTCTACCTCATACGTTGCAGGAAAGGATGCCCCGGAGCATGGTACATTGGTGAGACCATGCAGACACTGCGACAATGGATGAACGGACACCGCGCAACAATCACCAGACAGGAGGGTTCCCTCCCAGTCGGGGAACACTTCAGCAGTCAAGGACATTCAGCCACCGATCTTCAGGTAAGCGTTCTCCAAGGCGGCCTTCGAGACACACGACAACGCAAAATCGTCGAGCAGAAATTGATAGCCAAGTTCCGCACCCATGAGGACGGCCTCAACCGGGATCTTGGGTTCATGTCACGCTACACGTAACCCCACCAGTGAAAAAATAGTATCTGTTTTAATACAACTGGTCATTCTCTCTCTTTCTCTTCCTTTCGGATGTTTCTCTCTTTCTCTGTCTTTGGGTTCGGACCGTTTGTATATTCAGTAGTCCTGTATGTACTGTCTCTCTGTCTGATTGCCTTGACAACGGGCAGTTGGAAAGATTATCTGTAATCACCAGGCATTGTTCTCTGACTATATATGCGGTAACCTTCAAGGAATTCCACACTCACCTGACGAAGGAGAAAGCCTCCGAAAGCTTGTGATTTTCAAATAAAACTGTTGGACTATAACCTGGTATTGTAAGATTGCTGACATTCTGGATTCTCGGTTGCGACTGCAGAGGATGCTATCTATCCCCCTAATTATCAAATCCCTTATGACTACAATCTTTCCATTCTGCTCTTCCCCTCTGCTCTGTGGGTAAGTCCATAACACGGGGCATAAATATAAGAGTCACTAAGATCAAATAAAGAACTTAGGAGGAATTTCTTTACACAGAAAGTTTTGAATGTGGAACTCGCAGCCATGTGGAGTGATTGAAGCAGATAACATTGACATAGTTAAGGGGAGGCTTGATGAACACATGAGAGAGAAAGGAATAGAGGGAAATGGGGGCAGGATGGAGAGAAGTAATTAGAATGGGAGGAGGCTCATGTTGAGTATAAATTCCGGCATTGACCAGTTGGGCTGAATGGCCTGTTTCTGTGCTGTAGATTCTGTAACATTTTTAATGTAATTCTTGGTTTGAGATGACATTTGAAACAGAGAGGAATTAAAGATCTCACTTGATGAGAATGTCACAGTATTATTGTGTAAAAAAATTGTGATTTTCGATATGTAATAATGAAATAATTCAGTATTGATCAACTACTGAATCAACGTGACAATTAGCTGGTTTATGGCTCTCTGGCTTTCCTCTAATTTTATCCACACAATCCCGCTGGATATTTTCCAGTGACTTCCCTTTGTGGCATCTACCTTCTTAACCTTCCATCCTTATATCTTTTTTCTTGCATTTCAAGAAATTATTAGCTCTTGTAGTTGCCATATTAAATGTATGAGGAGCTCTCACTTTAACAGTCTCCAGCACACCAAAACCTGTTAGATCACATATATTTACAGCTCCCACACTGATAAAGAAATCATACAAACCTCCCTCTTGATAAGTCACCCCTTCACCCTTATAGATAAAGTATATAACACTTCATCCTTTTATAATTCATTGGCCCTTTATTCATAGAAATGCATAGAATTCACAGCACAGAAACAGGCCATTCAGCCCAACTTGTCTATGCCGGTGTTTACGTTCCACACGAGCCTCCCCCCTACCTATTTCATCTAACCCGATTATGGATTATGCTTATGAGTTAACGGTCTTCTTGTCAATGCGAGCACTAATAAACAAAAAATAAGAATTGTGTTCAATATACAAAGGGAATAACTAATTATTCACTCACATCTAGTACTGTATTTCTGCCACATTTTAACAGCTGATTAAACTTTCCTGTAGCAGAGGAGCTATAATACTTTTATAATACTTAGATGGGCACAGCAGATGTGTCTACCTCCAGTACAAACATTGTTCAATTCCATTCTGGTATGCCCATGGTACACACACCAATGCCTTTTGTGCACTTATGATGGAAAAAAATCTGTGCCTCTCTTAGTTCAAAGAATTGGCCTCATCTTTAGTATTGCTCCTAAAGGTGAACATACTTTTTTTCCTAAGAATATTTTTGTCTCAATAATGGGTGCTGATGACATATTGCTGGGGAACTAATTGGGAAGAGATATGGAGCTGACTGTACAAGGGAGATGGATTAGCTTACACAGTTGAAATGACATAATCACTGAAGCATTGTTGGTTAATGAGCCTATTTCTGCTGATATTAATTTATCTCTCTTGCTCTATCGACCCTGGTAACTCCTCCCAGTCAATCCAACACTTAACGTTTCAACAAACTATTCAAAAAAATAAAATCAAGAGCCACAGAGAGGATAAAAACAAATAGGTGCTAAAGTTTATCCTACATTTTTAAAAGAGTTTGATTTGTTTGAACAGGTATAAAGGTATAATGGTATATAAAATGGTATTTAAAGGTATAATGAGAAAACTGATCCAAATATAAACCTCCTTGTGCTGTGAAAGAACTTGCTTATGTTGGCGCTATTGAGCTGCGGGGGCTGCAGACTGTGATGGTTTCTGCTGTGTTTGGACCCAATTTTCATATCAAAAGTTGATCTGGGAGCCTGACCAAGTCAACCTACACAACTGAGGCTTGTCACTGGCTGGAAAAAAAAGCAGCCTAATTTTCAGTTAATGCACTTATATCCAAAATGATAAAAGAAAAGTAAGTAAAAGATTGTAAAGTTAGAATATCTAGCAAAAAGGGGATAGAGTATCTAGCAAAGAGTAAATAACAGGTCAGAGAACAATAAGGAATCGGAGGGAAAGGGGATGATAGACGAGCAGTGGTAAAGTGTTTGCATTTTTTAAATATTAAATTATACTTTAGATGTTTAGTTTTGCAATTTGGGGTTAACACATGGTTAAATTAATCGTAATGTTTCAGTACTTTTATTACTGAAAAATCAGTGTTTATTTTTGGCATTACAGTGAGCAAAAAAACAACTAGTTGGACCTGGGAGACAGGATTTTCCCTGGACCTGACTGGAAGGCTAAGGGTCAACTCTGAAATAGGAAAAGTTGTACTTTAGAACTAAAACCCATCCTTACATTTCTTGTGTTTTTTAAAGGAATTTTGCAACAAAAAAAAAGCAATTTAGAGACTAGCAGGAAATAATTAGGAGGAAATTACAAAATAATACAAAATGTGTTGAAATTATTCAGTCAATGTCAATTCAAGACACGTTTGGGATTTTCTAACTACATAACTCTAATAACAATATAAAGTAACTTTTCTTTTACTTAAAAAAAACCCGACATTCTTTAAAATACTGCTGCATTTAATTTAGTTGCTGCCTTTTATCACAGTTACCATGGCGAACATGGTTATAATAGGAATTACACATCACAATATTACAATTATAACTCTTGTGCTACTTCAATATTGAAAAATAGCCACTGAACAGTGTAACGTACACTGAATTCATACTTTTTTGAAGCTTTATTAAGGTAATAAAACACACAAATTAAGGATTTACTGGTGTGCCAGTACTTTGATTCTTTTATGTTTCCTAATTTAGATGTTGTTCCTCATAACACATGAAACAGATTAAAGTCCTTCGTTGCTATGAACCTTGCTTTGTAAAACAAAAAATTACAAATGGTCCCATTCCTTAATAGATTTGGTTGTGTGCATTATGAAGTCCATGTGGCTTTTATCTCACTTGAAAATCATTGCCTAATGCATTCCATTTCCACACACTTGCATTGTTTACAGCTACTAGTTCCAGGTGTTACCAATGATTCATTTTCATGCATTCTGTTCTGTTTCATGTCTTCAATCTTTTGACAGACTGGACCTTGCAAGAAGCAGTATATTCCTCCACAGTCCTTCCATACAATGTATTGCTTTGAGTTTCTTAAAAGGCCAATATCTTCTCTATGCAGATTTCTTTCTTTTAAACTATATAAACTAACTTGGAAATAAAAAAGGGGGAAAAAACTGCAAACACTTCATGAAATTTGAAACAAGAACAGAAAATGCTGCAAATACATGGCAGGTCTTTCACCATCTGAAGAAGAAAGGCAGGTTAGCATTCTGGATATTAGCCCCAGTCCTAACAAAGGGCCTACATCCAAAATATTAACCTGCATTTTCTCTTTAGCTGATGGACCTGCTATATATATCCAACATTTTCTGAAATCTAACTTGAAACTCCAATTGTTTTGTTTAACAACTTCTCAAAAATATTTAACTCTATCTGTATAACATGAAAGAGGCTCTTAAAAATAAATAAAATGAATGATAGTCTTTTGGAGTTCTTCACTTCTGGCAGTTACTTATTAATATATTCAGTTTTTTTTACGTAGTATTTTATTAGCTGTTTCAAAGTTTGTCAAACATGTTAAAGACTACATTTTAAGAAGACTGTTAAATCTTTGAATAATTTACATATGGACTTATTATTTCTTGACTGCTCTCTCAACAAGAAAGTGCACAAGACAAGTGGATAAAAGGGACAACTTAATTAAACATAAGAACCTGTTTTAATATGACGTCTCATACTCCAGGTTTCGATATAAGTAAACAGGATGAATTAACATTTCTGTCAGGAAGGAAACAAATTTCAAAATGATTTTAAGTCCCCTAATGTAGATGTTGTTCCTCATAAAATGATTCAAAATGATTAAACGAAACCTGCCAATGAAGTTACAGGTTCCAGTGACGCTTTGCTGTGCTCATCAATAAAGCAAAGAACTTGCATTAATAAAGCACCTTTCACATCTCCAGGACATCTGAAGTGCTTCATTGTCAATTAATTATTTTAGTAATCACTGTTGTTATACAGGTAAATGTGGCAGGCAATTTGTGCACAGCAAGGTCCCACAAACAGCACTGAGATAAGTAACCAGTTAATTTGCTTGGTAGTGTTGGCAATCTAACTCACTTGTAATGCTGCAGAGTAGTAACATAATGTGCCCTACTCCAGGCTCCTGCTTCATACTGTGCTGCTGGTTGTCTTCCTACCTGTAGGACTTTGTGTGTGATCACTAAAGCCCATAATAAGGTGAACAGTGTGAGTATGAAAAAAGGTGGCAAATCAAGACTGAATAGATGGTGTCATTAAAAATCTCTAATAGTATTTCCGACAATAGATCAACATTCCCTTTAAACAAGACAGTCCAACAAAAATGATTTTGCTATGCTTGGAAACATGAAGCATAAAGCATGGAGTTCCTTTAAAAATAAGTTCCTGCTGTCCTTAACCGATTATGCCAATGCAGCCAATACATATGCTTTGAAAGTGCCTGATGTATATACTGTCTGTAGTGTTAGTTTTGTGAGCTAAATGCTGATGTGGGTCCAATAGGCAGGTATCAGATCCATTCTTAACAATAGGATTAACATAACATGTGGTCAGCATTATCTTTCCCCAGGTTGAGCACTTCAGGAAAGGATGAACTGTGGTTCTCTTTGTACTGTGACTTGCACCTGCACTCAATGCAGCGTTCTGTACTGAACGACTCTGTAACCCAATAAGTCAAGACCAATCTAATGATCAGAAGGGTAGAATGAAGCTCTAAGTCCAAACTATTGTATGGCCATCAATCCCGATCACATTTTGCAAAGCCTGGAAATTACTAATGTGCAAACTTATGTGGTTGATATCAATACAATAAAAACTTTCAACTCATTAACAATTCCTGTCGGTTTAATGCTAAGATTTTTCTGCAAAGGAAATAAAATAATTGAAATAAACATTGCATTTAAAATGCTTCAGGTTGCCTTATTAATGATGCAATAGTCTTTGTTATATCACGAAAAAGGACTTTAAAGTATTAAAATATACCTTATATCCGTGGCAAGAAAGCATGTTGTACATTTGGCATTCTCTAAAATGAGTGAAGCAAAATGGACTGTGTCATCTTACAAAAGAAGGTTGTAAGGAGCTAAACTCAGACCAAATGTAGTGCCCAGCATGGCCATGCAGTCCCTTGCAATTCATGAATCTTTGAAACTTGAAAATAATTTAGTGAATTTATTTAGTGACAAGCTGAGTGATACAAACTGGATTGTCCCAGTTTGATGCTCAGATTTGTGCAGAGTTGGCTGATCTCAGGTGGGACAGCAGTAGATTTGCCTCCGTGTCCCTGGGTTAGGGAGGAGAAAGTTGACCAGGGTGGAAGTACATACATAAGTGTGTATGTGTGTATGTTAGGGACAAGATCGCAACTGGCTCAGATGCTCCCTGCTAATGGAATAATCTGCTGACTCTTGCTATCAAGGCTCACACGTGAATAAAGAACAGTTGGGCAAATCACTGGAGGTCATTCAGCGTCCACGAAATCACATCTTACCAAGGATTCAGCACCTTCATGAGATGAAGGGAAGGAAGAAAATCGATGAAAAAGTGTTTGCTTATTTAATAACAGTTGCTGCTTTTCAAAGTAATTCACTGTATGCAAAGCACTTTGAGATGTTTCTGAGAGATATGATAAAGTATGATATAAATACACGTCCTTGTTTTTTCTTCCTTTCATCAAGGAATTAGTGCCTTCAGGAGAGGATAGAGGATGAGAAAATTGTTGAGAAAAAAACACTTGAGAAGCATTGTGATTATGAAGATGATGACAGATTCTGTGTTTGTTACTGGAGTTTTTAATCTTGTCAAAATGTTGAGCACAGAAATCCCAAACATTAAACACTGCCTGTTAGCTTCTGGTTATTAAAAATACAGGTCAAACTTTATTAAACTAATCCATATTAATATAGATGAAACTTAATGCCCATATAGTTTTAAAGTTCAGAACAGCATGCAGGAGGGCAAAGCTTTATACCAAAAGCTGTACAAGCATTGAGCAAAATTAATAAACTATGTCACACCCGTCCACCAGGGCCTGTCTGAGATCAAAAACAGGGCAAGTCTGAGGTCTAATTAAAGAGTCCCATTGCATGATTTGATAGAAACAACACAGGTGTTTTCATTAAACAGATGTAAAAGTGCTTGATCTCGGAGCCATGATTATAAGCAGTGCTGTGCGGTTACTAAACCTGGTCGGGAACTTTAATGTATTACCAGGTGCAATATTGGTAAAGAAATGGAGGGAGAATTTCCATTATGCACTCGGCTGTGGCCAGGAGAGGTAATTACTTGAAGGTTGCCTCAGGATGTGCATTTCAAGTTAGAATAATGGTGCTGGTGTGTGAGGAGGTGAAGGAAGTAATAGTGAGGAGAGTAGCAGGTGTAGAGTATGGCATTAGAAGTAGAAGGAGGTAGAGTGAAGTGTGCTGCACCGATTGCAGGACAGCGCTCATAATTGTGGAGGGAAGGGTTATGAGTGCTGGGGCTACAGGTGGTGCAGAGTTAAGCAGAGATTAATGTGAGATCGGAGTTAGGACTCTTACCTTAATAACCCTGCTCAGGTCATTAAATTTTTCTCAGTATTGCAGGCAGCTCCGTGGCACGTTGCTCCTGGCACTGACTCGCTCTGCCACCTCTGCCCACTGTTGTCGAGCAGCTTATCTGGACACCTTCATGCTGCTTGGTGAGAAAATGACGTCCCTCCACCTGCCGACCTCCTCCACCAATATCTCTAAAGTAGTACCTGAGAAGCAAGGGGGGTGAGGGGGGTCCTTGCAACTTCACTTTGGTCTGCCAATCTGAGAACCCTTCAGTGCCAGTTACTTGCAGCCAAAATGCACCTTCCCTTTAAGAGGTACAGGCTGCCTTTAAATAGGGTCAGGGACCCCCAATATTTCCACCCCCATTAGATGAGCTGCCAATCAATAGTGCTGGTAGTGCCTGCAGCCCGCCTATTTAATGAGGCCCCCCACCAATTTCAGTTCCTAACTAGGGCCATAAAAATGTGCCCTCACGAATTTCCATCCCAAAAAACTTGGAGTCTCCTCGTTTATCTCACACTGCTTCCATAGCGTTGCTGAAAACTTTAAAACTTCTAAACTAAATGACATAAAAGCTCTGAAACCATGAGCAACTCCTCGGGAAATCCACAAGTATCTTATAAAGAATAATAGACAGGACTAATTTCAAAACTGCAATTTAATCTTACAATTCAGATAGCATTATAAACTAGAGCTGTGAAACTTGAATGATTTATGAATTTCACTTGAACTCTCTCAGTTAGACTACAGCTTTCTAATCACTCTCCTATCCATTATTTTTATTGAACTGACATTTTCTAGAACACATCTCTGGTGTACCAGTTTGACTCAGGCTTTGAAGAAACATACTGAGATCAATAATTGTTTGGATGTTGCAAGGGAAATGATAGACCTAATGCTTTCTTACACTGCATTAAGAATGTTTCAACAACTAAAATAAAGAGGAACACAGGCAGGAGCAGTGTTTTAATGGTCAACATTTTGTCTTTTTCTCGAGACTACTTGTCTTGATCCAGTTCTTTGCAAGGATGAATTATCAAGAGGCACATCTGTCCCTACATCTCTTCAACAATTCATTTTATCATGAAAACTCAACCAGTCATACCCCTCATTGATATCAGGTAACCTATTGCAGTGTAGACATTTCAATTAGTCAGCGAGCCTGAGCCTGAAGTCCAAGTTGTGTGAAACATAATCGCAATAGGCTACCCAAATGTTCCAAAGAATGGCCACACAGTACAGTAATTTTTACTGTTTATTTTATGTTCCCTTTTCCCTCTCCATGATTCCCTATTGCCAGCTGTAGCTTGGTGTGTAGCACTGTCACCTATGAGTTGGACAGTTGTGGGTTCAAGTCCCACTCCAGAGACATAGGACAAAATCTAGACTATCACTCCAGTACTGAGGGAGTGCTGCACTGTCGGAGGTGCTGTCTTTTGGATGGGACGTTAAACTGAGACCCCATCTGCCTTCTCAGGTTGATGTAAAACATTCCATGGCACTATTCAAATAAACATAATGAAAAGGGATCTGTTGGTCAGTATTGTTGTAGCTACACAAGTTATTGTTGGACAGGCCTCTTTATAATCAACTTTTTGGATTGTGTTCTCCTTTGTAATGGAAGAGAATCCCATGGATGCTGCTGAGAGAGTACCAGTATTAGTATTGCATTTGGACATTCTCTGTGGTCTTCACTGCCTCTTGCTTGAGTGACTGGCAGTGAGTGCCTGAGAGTCGCCAATGATCATGATATTTGTCAAAATTACCACTGGATGTTAACTACAGCTAAGTGAATCCTACAGAATCAAATCCAATTGCCAATAGATTCCCCAGTATTTGAATCTAGAACTAAAATTATTTAAAGCTCTTCCTATGAATTAAACATTTTTTTTTCTTCAATGAACTGTTTTTGTTTTAAAATTTCTGCGGTTTGAGACACTTTTGGGGGATATTATTCTGCTTCTCAGTCAGATCCTTTTGGCAAAGCCAAAGTTTCTTAAACCTGAGGAAATCCCGAAACATTTCAGATAATCACTAATGATTTAATATGTGATTTTGTTTGGGTCTCTGGAAAAGTTTTCTGCTTATTATTCGGCCTAACTACCATTAGTTGAAAAACAGAATACTTAAGCCTCCCACACACTGTCACAATAGAGTTCTGGTCCAGATGTTGCACAGATGAGGCCACAATATAATTGATATGTAATTGAGTGGTGATACGCATGTACAGAAGTATTTCCTTACGGCGGACATGTTGGTCAGACAATGTTCCATTGTAAGTTCTGATTTCACCCCCTATCATTTGCCCTGCATAGCCAGATCCGGCACAGGCAAGATGAGCTGAATGGCCTCCTTCTGTGCTGTAAGATTCTAGGATCCCTGCATGTCTTTTGTAAATTGTCAAAGTAGGACAGGACAAGTAGGGTCGAAGGTCACATTTTTATTCTGCCATGAGTGCCACTTTATTGTGATAACAGAACACTTGGAAGGCATTAACGGGATTGGACAGAGTCAGCATGGGTTTATGAAAGGGAAATCATGCTTAACAAATCTACTGGAGTTTTTTGAGGAGGTAACTAGTGGAATAGATAGGGGAGAACCAGTGGATGTGGTGTACTTGGATTTTCAGAAGGCTTTTGATAAGGTCCCACACAAGAGGTTAGTGTGCAAAATTAAAGCACATGGGATTGGGGGGAATATACTGGCATGGATTGAGAATTGGTTGACAGACAGGAAACAGAGAGTAGGAATAAATGGGTCTTTTTCCGGGTGGAAGGCAGTGACTAGTGGGGTACCGCAGGGATCAGTGCTTGGGCCCCAGCTATTCACAATATATATCAATGATTTGGATGAGGAAACTGAATGTAACATTTTCAAGTTTGCAGACAACACAAAGCTGGGGTGGAATGTGAGCTGTGAGGAGGATGCAAAGAGGCTCCAATGTGATTTAGACAAGTTGGGTGAGTGGGCAAAAACATGGCAGATGCACTATAATGTGGATAAATTTGAGGTTATCCACTTTGGTTGTAAAAACAGAAAGACAGATTATTATCTGAATGGTGATAGATTGGCAAAAGGGGAGGTGCAGTGAGACCTGGGTGTCCTTGTACACCAGTCGCTGAAAGCGAGCATTCAGGTGCAGCAAGCAGTTAGGAAGGCAAATGGTATGTTGGCGTTCATTGCAAGAGGATTTGAGTACAGGAACAGAGATGTCTTACTGTAGTTGTACAGGGCCTTGGTGAGACCACATCTGGAGTATTGTGTGCAGTTTTGGTCTCCTTATCTGAGGAAGGATGTCCTTGCCAGGGAGGGAGTGCAATGAAGGTTTACCAGACTGATTCCTGGAATGGCAGGACTGTCGTATGAGGAGAGATTGGGTCGACTAGGCCTATATTCACTAGAGTTTAGAAGAATGAGAGGTGATCTCATCGAAACATATAAAATTCTAACAGGACTAGACAGACTAGATTCAGGGAGGATGTTCCTGATGGATGGGGAGTCCAGAACCAGGGGTCACAGTCTCAGGATACGGGGTATGCCATTTAGAACCAAGATGAGGAGAAATTTCTTCACTCAGAGGGTGGTGAACCTGTGGAATTCTCCACCACAGAAGGCAATGGAGGCCAATTCATTAAATATATTCAAGAAGGAGATAGATATATTTCTTAATGTTAAAGGAATCAAGGGATATGGGGAAAAAGCGGGAACAGGATACTGAGTCAGACGATTAGCCATGATCATTTTGAATGGCGGAGCAGGCCCGAAGAGCCAAAGGCCTACTCTTGCTCCTATTTTCTATGATTCTATGATTCCATGGTGAAGAGCATAAGAAGGTACATCAAGATGGGAACAAGTAAACCTCATTCAGCTCATCTTACTCACCCTAGCAATAAGGTCCATGTAGAGGACCCATTTGGGCATTTTTCTCCTGCCTCCTGCCTTGGAAGAATCAGTCAGAAGTGCCCCGTTTCAACGTCAACTTGGCAAACTGTAATGTTTGCCCGAGTTGAAGACCAAACTAGCAACCAGTTGAACTTGTTGTACGTGGCATACAGTATTTGAATATCCATCAGCAAACGATTTAGAATCCTGGTCCAATGTGTAATGTGAGTACATCAAATCCAGGGCTCCTCTTGTTAGGGCTGCTTACCTTACATTGAGGTGAATTTAGCAGGTCTGAATTTGCAATGTGACTGCTGTATCAGTGTAGTCTCATTTAGGAACATAGAACAAGAGTAGGCCACTCAGCCTCTTGAGCCTATTCCGCCAATCAATTAGATCATGGTTGATCTGTATCTCAACCCCATTTACCCGCCTTTGTTCCATATCCCTGGATACCCTTACCTAACAAAAATCTATCAATTCCAGTCTTGAAAGCATCAATTGACCAAGCATCTAAAGTGGATTACCTCATACTTCCCCACATTAAACTCCATTTGCCACAGTTTTGCCCAGTCACTTAATCTGTCTATGTCCCTTTTGTAAATTCCTGCTCTCATCTGCACTGATTGCCTCCCAACTTGAGAAAATAAGGATGGATTTTTTTTCCCGTCACTGCAACCTACAGAGTTAGTAACATGATAGACCATGAGCGCAACCACAATTTTCTCCTTATGCAATTACAGTCTTCCCTTTAATTATGCATGATTTGATCATGATCTGTGATGTTTGAACCTGTATAAATCTATAAGCATAGGTAATATGAAAGTTCAAATTACAGTTATCAAATTACAATATGAAATGTGCATCCAAAGTGTGTGCATTATACATCATACACAACCTTTGAAACTTCTAAACCAGTTTTCCATAAGGCAACAGCAAAGCTACCAATCTTAATGACCAAAAGAACCCAGTTAGGTTTTCCAACAGTTGATAAGATTAAAGGAGATTACCTTGCCTCTCCGAGACATTATTCATATTACAAGCATACCCAGGCAATGGCGAAAAGCCACAACAAACCACCTGTAGAATATGGAAATAGTATGATAAATAGCACAAATTGCAATGACATGGGCTGACACACATTGGGGCCAATCATGTGTGTTTATATCTTGAATTTTGCCTACAAATATACAGTGGAAATGTAGATCCTCAGTCTCTAATTTCTAGTTCTATTTTAGCTTGCAAAAGAAAATTTGGAGACGAGTTTCTAAATACCTTACGAATGCTGTTGTTGCCTTAATAATCACTATATTTCAAAATATATATTGTATAAAAAAAGTGCAAGTTAAAAGGCTATATAAATATGAACAAATGTTACAAGTGCATTTAGTTTTGAAATTTCTGAATGAAAACTGTTATTTTGGAGAATGACCCAGACTGCTTCAAGTCGGGGGGAAATTTAATACTCAATCTCTAAATTAGTTTGCAAATAAAATAGTAGAATCGAAGACTGGGTCAGGTTTTCTTATCTAAATCTACATCATTTGAAATAAAATATCTAAACCGTATTACATGAAGGTTTTTGTACCTCCCTATACGCTACTTAAACATTACAATCATTTGATGGAGGGGGCTGTGAATTATCGTCTGGTTAATACAAATTATACATTAACTTGAAATAATAGATCGCTTAGATGTCTGAAGCTCATGCTTTATGCATCTTGCTAAGCCTTTTAATGCTATAAAAGCTAAGGACAGTAAGCTGACATTAGTAGATGGTTGGGATAATGGATGGATTGCGTTACATAGGAACATGCGTCCCATTTGGCTAGTTCCAACATTTGAAAAATGCCATATCCTACTCTACCTCTCATTTCCCTCAATCACTATCTGTTCTAAATGTCTGTCCAGTTCCTTTCTTGAATTTGCCAAAGCTGTTGTATTCATAAACTTTACTTATATTACACTGACCCTGGTGTGGATTCAGCTACGAGAGGATGTTGGCATTTTAAATACGGCTGAATTGTATAGCTTGGGCAGCATATTGATATAAAATATTAATTCTTCTCCCTGCAAATGGGGCTTTTCATGCCATTATTACTCCAAAAGTTCGACAGTATGAATCCTGTTTGGGTCTGAAGCCAGAATATTTATTTCAGTGTGGTCAGGCTACCTGGCAGCAGAGATACCAGCAAGCTGACCTCAGCAGTATCTGATGTTCTGCTGCTGGTATCTGTCCATCAGAGTTGCTTCTCCAATTCCGTCCTCCTGCTTTATTTTTAGTCAGCAAATGGAAATGCTCTGCTACGAGCAAGGCAACTTTGTTTGTTTTGTACCTCAGCTGAAGGACTGTAGCAGATTATGCTCAAATGTACACAAGGCTACAGAGCTTCAGATCTGTTCTCTGCTTAACCAGTGATATTTTTTGTAAGTTTCTCTGCTTTTTAGATATTTCCTTTGGGAGTGCAGACATGAAAGCTTAGCTTCCTCAGCACATGGCATGACAGCCTCTTTGAGATCTCCAACAATAAAACCTAATGACAAATGGACATTGTAATCTCATCCAGCCAACAATCCATCCCAGACAGCTGCAGGTGTCTGTTCTCTGTTAAATAGATAAACTATTGCTGCATCCTGTTGACCACTTACCCCATTTGGTTGTCCAATTTTTTTAAATAAAAGAACATCACAGATCATCTATCTGCAGAGGATCAAAAAGTACTTAAATGTCTATTATAAGATTTTAACAGCATCTTTAAAATATCATTCAATAGGCTGGATTAAATGCATACATATTATGAAATCCATTTGGGAATGGATTTTTTGTTTGGTTTAAGAGCTCACCCCTTTAGTGTAAAGAGTATCAGATACTTAGGAACTGTTTGTCCTTCAGTGTGGACTTTATTGTCCATCACTTACATGGAGTGCACCAATATCTGCTTTGACATTTGGCATCATCTAAATAAAAAAGACCTGAACAGGGACTCTCTGAGCTTCATATAGAAATATCTATCTATATAATATATTAAAATTCTTCTGTGTAGTAGGCATTTCTTGTAAGCATCATACTTGCTTCCTGTCATACTTTGGCTGTCACTCTTCAAATATCAAACTGTAGCATATCCTCTGACTCACTATGAACAACATTATGGGAGCTTTGCCATTAATGTATTTAAGGGCTGAAATTTAGCACGCACTTCTTACTTGTCACACTTCTTGTTGTCACACATTCGCCGTCACACTTTATTGACTGGCTAAAGGTAAAACAGTAAATCAGAACTGAAGAGGTAGAGAATGTACAAAACAAAAATGCTGGAAAACTGTCAATGAGAAACTATTAAGGACTTCTGAAAAGAACCCATCCTAAAAATGAACAATCAGGAGAACCTACCAATAAATATTTAAAAAAGAAATAAGCCAACCAAAATGCTTTTTTGTTAGTGACTGAAATTTCTAATGTCAAAAAGAAAGTTTTAAACAAAATAAAAACATAAAAAATTGCATACTCACAATAATATGAGCAAAATTGCCCACTGAATTGCCTTTTTGTCCGCATTGCCTAGTGGTAGCACTCTCACCTCTGTGTCAGAAGGTTGTGGGTTCAAGCTCCACTATGGATTTGAGAATATAATCTAGGCTAAGATTTAAGTGCAGTACTGAGGGAGTGATGTATTGTTGGAGGTAATGTCTTTCAGATGCAACATTAAACTGAGGCCCTAACTGCCTATTCAGAATGTGAAAGGCACTATATAGATTCGGGCCTTTCTTTCTTCTTTTAATTCCTTCTTTAAAGTTTTTATTTGAAGGCTTTAGCATCTCCCAAAAGCTTGGCTTGAACTTAATACTTTTAGCTGAAGGCAATCTGAGGATGCAGAGTGTGCGCAATTTTCCAGGATGCATTAGTCACATTTAGTCAGCCCAACTGTCCCAATGTTATGCTTCAGCTTCCAGTCGTATCTACTTGATTGTGTTTCAAAATTACTTCAAGAAAAGCTAGAAGAAAATTTCAAAAGTTTTATTCAAGTAAAGTTTACGTGGAGTGTTTAAAAAAAAACAGAGAGGCTGTCCGTTTGTGTGCATGAGAAAGAAACTGGAACAAGTGGATACTTGAAATATAAGTAACTGCCTAAGTAACAGTACGAGCCACTAACAGTTTGACTTCAGGATTACCAACTTCATCCAAAACAACAACCCAAAACTTCAGCCCGTCCAAGATGCTCCTGAATAACTACTATGCTAAGCCTCGCTCCACCACAGGTAAAGCACCTGTAACAGTATTGTACGATCACAAATTGAAAATCAAAGTGCTTCACACTATATGGGCGACAGGGAGCTGCTGGACATACTGTATGGTGCCAACATTTTCATTGCAAACCTAATTTAATTTCTCCCATTTTCTCCCATTTTCCTTAGCTCTCTCCCTGGATAATTATTCACACATCCTTTATTTCTTTAATGTCTAAAATGCTTTTCATTACTTGACTGAGATGGTTTGTGACATCATCAAATAATTATTCTACGAATACTTCCTCCTTGTCTTTGCTTTTCTGATTGTTTCTACCTTCCCTTTTCTGATTCTATTAATATATTTGTTCGGCTAATCTGAAGAAGGGTAGATGCTTAAATTGTTGACTGTCTTGTGCTCTCCACTGATTAATCTACTATGCATTTCCAATTGTTCTGTTTTGTTTCAGATTTCCAGCAGAATTGTGCTTTTTAAAAAAATGTGGTGATTGTATCATAATAACCAAGCAAAGAAACAATTGTTTATAAAGAGAAACATGACACACCAACTGTGAGGTGATGATTATTTCCTGTAGCAGGTGTCATGGTGGAAATGAATGGTCTGCACTCTACCTACCTGATGATGTCTACACGGAAAGATTAATGTTCGTGATTTTACTACTACAATTTGAACAAATGATAATCCTTAGTTCATGCTTGGAAAATAACACAGTCACTATTGATCAGAACTTTTATAAAAGCTAACATTTCCTCTCTTTAATTTCTTTGTGATTTGTGGTCCGTGCAGCATACAGATTAATGACCCAGTCCAAAATGCTAAACTGTCCAAATGAGTCATTCGGAGTAACATTTAATATCTCTCATTATTCACTAACAATTATTGTCTGGAGAAATTTCCATATCATTTAAATTGTCTGAAATAGACCTATTTTAAATATATTTTTAATTCTCCTTTTTTTTTAAGCATGCTTTTGTATCGCACCATACAGAGACTTCTCTGAATTTGTGTTAAGTGGAAATTCACTGTAGTTCTAAACTACATCTGTGTCTAGTTAGTGGTGGACACAAACATATTGTTCTTAAGAAGAGAATGGAAAAGGGTTTAAAAACATAATTTTTTACACAAATCATTCTAATTGTTCCAGATTATTTTTTTGGATTCAGTCATTACTCTGACTAAAGAAACAATATTACAGAGTGAGAATTACTAGCAACCTATTAGCGTATTGTACCAGACTAAGACCTCTTTGTTCAAACCTTAGTGTTGACTTTCTGCTTTCAATGGCTACAACTATTGCCAGTAAAAAGTGCAAATACGTCCAAGATTTTTGCTGCATTCATATAGTGAACTTACAGTAAAGTGGATCCAGATTTTCTTTCGCTATTCACAGAGATTCTCCAATTCTGCTAGCATGTAACTTGCATATTCAACACTGGGGATGTTTAAGGAGGGTCAGGAAGAATTCCATTCCCATCACCAAAACAAACCCAAAACAAAAGTCCCACTTGGAACAGCTGTGTGAGTTTGCTTAAAAATCTGTCAAAAATAAAACTAAAAGAATATTTCCATTACACTTTTCTTTACCCTCCTGTATTCCTTTCACTCCTCTAGAAGTTCATGTTGGAATTGATACTGGGAATTAGCCTGGACTTGCCTGAAACAATAGGAGTGCATCAGAATCTGGAGCTCCTGACCATCACTGAAAACCATGCAGCACCTCAGGTGATCAATACCTCAAGTTTCAAAGTAATTCTCAAACAATGATGCTGTAAACTAGGTTCAGGGTGATATTGGGATTCATATCATACCTATTTAGAATGCAATTTAACATCAGGATTTTCCAGCCCCATGCTTGCAGTACAGTGCAATTCAAAGGGAAACCCTCAACTCTTAAAATGATTCTTATGTCTGTCATCTACAGTGACCATTAAGTCTGTCTGTCAATTTTAATCTTTATTGCTCAAGTGTCTTTTCATCTTCCTCTTTGGTTAAGTCTTCGTTTCTCCTTTCCAGTTGGTTATTTTCTACTTTTGTTATTCACAGATCATATTTCAGAAAGCCTTCTTCCCCAATTTCAATTTTCCCATGTCACATTCACCAAAAAATTCAAAAATGTATCCATAAATTTTGCTCCAACAATTTCCTCTCCATTCTATAAATAGCATGATGGACTCTGCTGAGTGTCTGAACAGCACAACCTCCAGGTACATCCTCTCCCCACACTTCATAATTCCCACCCTCCAACTGACTCCCCTTGTTTGAGTCTCCAATGTAACAGCCCTTTAATAAATAAGCACAGCAGTCTATCTTTGATGTAAAAAAACAATTTTCATGTGACTTCAATTGATGGAATAGAAAAGTGCTTTTTCATATAACAAAGATGTCTCAACACTTCAAGAGCCTGTCTTCAACGAAATAATTCTTGACTTTATTTCAATTGCACCGTGTCCTACCAAGTAGAGAGAGAAGAGAGAAAGAAATAGAGACATAGGCATTATTGCATGGGGTGGGGTGGGGTGGGGAGACAGGGAGAGAAACTCTTTTAAACATTAGTAGGAAGATGGAGAAATAGTATGTTTATGCATCATGATAAACTTTGAACATGATGCAAATCCAATGCATGTATCCCTTAGGGTTCAAAACTAAAGCTACATAATTGGGTCCCAAGTGGTATCCCACCAGTGGAAGTGGGAAAAGGGAGAACTGCATCCAATGAAGCCTTTGTTATATTCCACTATCACATAGAATTAATCCTTTATGGCAACTTCTTTGACCTTGTTAAGATGTTGCTTCTCCCTCTCCTGTTGATCCATTTTCCGATCAGCCTCCAGATCCGAGTTTTTTTTCCTGTTATTATTATGACCAAATTTTACAAATTCAAGCTTGCTAATTTGGAATAAATCTTCAATAAAATTGTTAAAACTAAGGTGCGCTGTGTCTTACTATGCACACATTGTCATATTTTTGCTAATGGGATGCCAGGATGTAGCAGCCTTTGCAATCTGGAGTGCAGTGCAGGACAGAGGGCTGGGACGTAATAATGTTCAGGCTAGGTGCTTGTCTGAGAAGCATCTTGACTTTTCCTGGAAGGAACACACATTTGGCCACTCCCAGATCAGCTGCAAAAGAGAATCTACAGAAGTTGATTCTCCAGCATCCAACAGCGTGACTGTGCCCATATATTTCAGCTGGTTCTTGCTCATGTATAACCTAGTAGGGTATAAGTAGTAGCTTTCCATAATGAATAACCCCCTCCAAAGTTGAAGCAAATATTGTCTGAGAACAATTCCAAATTTAGATCTGCACCTCATGCCAACTGGATGCCTCTAAATACTGTATTTGTACACCTTTTATAAATTAGCATAGCAATTCAGAATAAATTTGGCTTCACTTTTGTTTGGTCTAATATTCATTCATATCGTGGTGGGGGTAGGGGTTGGGGAGGATTAAAACGGAAAAAGAAACCGCATTTATTGAAAAACTGACTGGGACAGATATTTTATTTCTGTTGGAAATCCTAAACAGAGGAACGTTTGTTTTCTCCATAGATGTCCCAGATTCAATATAATTCAGCATCTCAGCTCCCTCTGGTTCAAGGCACTTCCCTCTATTTGAAAGCAGACTAATCTGACATACATTAATTCCACAGCATAGAATGATGTCACCTGCAATATATTAATGATAGGTTGGATAGGCCAACAAAAACACTAGTTGAATCAAGATCAAGCTTGTTTCTAGGTGAATAATAGTGAAGTGAGTCCAATTCCTCTTGTTAAGATGTTATCAACATGCTACCCAGCTAGAGGTTGGGAATTTGAGTGTATGCTTTGCTGCGGAGATCTCCACTAATCTCCAATTTAATTCAGAGTTGGTGTTGCATAAACGAAAGTGATTCCAGAGTCTCTGTTGAAATAAAGCAGGAAGCTCCAGCTGACAGAGAGCACCAGCAGTGTGCTAATAAAATGCTACCACATCGATAGCAACATCAAGAAGCTTACAAGAGGTGCACTCTTCAAAACTCATCCCTCAGTTCCACCAAGCCCATTAATACATTTTGCCACATTATTTTGGAAGTAAAGGAAAAATACACTCCTCTTTACAAATATTTTTTATTTAGTTTTGATTTGAATATAGTGTCATGGAGTAAAAAGGCACCTTCCAGTGTATATTAGGACGGAATATTTGTATACTGAGAATCAAAACAAATACATGAAGCAGGGTTAATATTTTGATATATACATTTTGTATGTCATCTCGAAGTCAGAACTTATGGGTCAATGCACTCCAGGACTTGAGCACAGGGTCTGGGCTGACACTCCAGTGCAGTACTGGGGGAGCGCTGCAATGTTGGAGGTGCCATCCTATGGACGAGGTGTCAAATTGAAGTCCTGGCTGCTTGATTGTGGATGTTAAAGATCTTGTCAAAAGTGAAGAAGAGCAGGGAGCTATCCTAATATTGTGGCCAAGATTTCTCCCTTAACTTACACCATGGAAAACAGATTAATTGATCATCCATCTCAGTACTGTTCGTGTGATCTTGTTTTGTCCAAAATGGCTGCTGTGTTTATCTATCCAACATAAGAACAAAAGATAGGAGCAGGAGTAGGCCATATGGGCCCTCAAGCCTGCTTCGCCATTCAATAAGATCATGACTGATCTTCGACCTCAACCCCACTTTCCTGCCCAATCCCCATATCTCTTGATTCACTTAGTGTCCAAAAATCTATCGATCTCAGCCTTGAATATACTCAATGACTGAGCATCCACAGCCCTCTGGGGTAGAGAATTCCAAAGATTCACAACCCTCTGAGTGAAGAAATTTTTCTTCATCTCAGCCCTAAATAGTCAACCCCTTATCCTGAGGCTATGTGCCCTAGTTCTAGACTCTCCAGTCAGGGGAAACAACCTCTCAGCATCTACCCCGTCAAGCCCTCTCAGAATCTGATATGTTTCAATGAGATCACCTCTCATTCTTCTAAACTCCAGAGAGTATAGGCCCATTCTACTCAATCTCTCCTCATAGGACTACCCTCTCATCTCAGGAATCAATCTAGTGAACCTTCGTTGCACTGCCTCGAAGGCAAGTATATCCTTCCTTAGGTAACGAGACCAGAACTGTACACAGTACTCCAGGTATGGTCTCACCAAAGTTCTGTACAATTGGAGCAAGACCTCCTTACTCTTGTACTCCAACCCCCTTGCAATAAAGGCCAAAATACCATTTGCCTTCCAAATTGCTTGCTGTACCTGCATGTTACGTTTCTGTGTTTTGTGTACAAGGACACCCAAATCCCTCTGAACACCAACATTTAATAGTTTCTCACCATTTAAAAAATATTCTGTTTTTCTATTCTTCCTACCAAAGTGAATAACCTCACATTTCTGCACATTATACTCCATCTGCCAGCTTCTTGCTCACTCACTTATCATGTCTATATCCCTTTGCAGACTCTTTGTGCCCTCCTCACAGCTTACTCTCCCACCTAACTTTGTATCATCAGCAAACTTGGATACATTATGCCTGGTCCCTTTATCAAAGTCATTAATATAGATTGTAAATAGCTGATGCCCAAGCACTGACCCTTGCGGCACCCCACTAGTCACAATCTGACAACCTGAAAATGACCCATTTATTCCTATTCTCTGTTTTCTGTCCATTAACCAATCCTCTATCCATGCTACTATATTACCCCCAACCCCATGAGCCCTTATCTTGTGTAACAACCTTTTGTGTGGCACCTTATCGAATGCCTTTTGAAAATCCAAATATACTACATCAATTGGTTCCCCTTTATCTACCCTGCTAGTTACGTCCTCAAAAAACTCTAACAGATTTGTCAAACACGATTTCCCTTTCATAAAACCATGTTGACTCTGCCTAGTCATATTATGATTTTCTAAGTGTTCCATTACCACGTCCTTAATAATAGATTCCAGCATTTTCCCGACTACTGATGTCAGGCTAACTGGCCTGTAGTTCCCTGTTTTCTCTCTCCCTCCTTCTTGAATTGTGGTGTTACATTTGCTACCTTTCAATCTATTGGGACCGATCTAGAATTTAGGGAATTTTGGAAGATCATAACCAATGTGTCCACTAGTTCTGCAGCCACCTCTTTTAGAACCCTAGGATGTAGACCATCAGGTCTAGGGGATTTGTCAGCTTTTAGTCCCATCAATTTCTCCAGTGCTTTTTCTTTACTAATATTAATTACTTTAAATTCCTCACTCTCATTAGACTCCTGGTTCCCCACTATTTCTGGTATGTTTTTTGTGTCTTCTACTGTGAGGACGGATACAAAGTATTTGTTTATCATCTCTGCCATTTCCTTATTTCTCATTATAATTTCTCCAGTCTCAGCCTCTACAGGACCCACGCTTACTTTTGCTACTCTCTTCCTTTTTACATACTTGTGGAAGCTCTTACAATCTGTTTTTATATTTCTTGCTAGTTTACTCTTATATTCTATTTTCTCCCTCTTTATCAATTTTTTGGTCATCCTTTGCTGGTTTCTAAAATTCTCCAAATCCTCAGGCTTACTACTCTTCTTAGCAACATTATAAACCTCTTAATCTAATACTATCCTTAACTTCTTTAATTAGCCACAGATTCCCGTGGAGATTTTATTCCTCAATGGAATGTATATTTGTTGAGAATTATGAAATATTTCTTTAAATGTTTGCCATTGCATATTTACCATCATATCTTTTAATCTAATTTCCCAATCAATTGTGGCCAACTTGCTCCTCATACCTATGTAATTGGCTTTGTTTAAGTTTAAGACTCTAGTTTTGGACTTAAGTACTCATTGTGAAATTCTATCATATTATGATCACTCTTCCCCAGAGGATCCCTTACTATGAGATTACTAATTAACCCTGTCTCATTACACAAGACAAGATCTAAAATGGCCGTTTCCCTGGTTGGTTCCACAATGTATCATTCTAGGAAATTGTCTCGAATCCATTCCATGAACTCGTCCTCCAAACTACTTTTGCCAAATTAATTTGCCTAGTCTATCAGGGCTATCCCGCCTCCTTTTCCATTTTGTCTATCTTTTCGAAAAGCCAAGTACCCTCGAAAATTTAGTTCCCAACCTTGGTCATCTTGCAACCACCTCTCAGTAATGGCTATTAGATCAAACCCATTTACCTCTATTTGTGCCATTAATTCCTTTATCTTGTTATGAATGCATCGTGCATTCAGATAAAGCGCCTTTAATTTTAACTTTTTACTATTCTTCCCTGATTTGACCTTATTCACTGATGCACTATTACCATTAAACTCTCTGTCCCTTCCTAACACACTCTGCTTATCTTTACACAAATCGTTATACTGCTCTATGGCTTTGACTTTTCTCTTTACATTTATAAATTTACCCTAACTTGAACCCTCCCCCTATTTAAACCCCACCTACCGCCCTAGTTATTCGATTCTCTGATCTATTTGACCCAATGTCAATTTGCACCTGGCTCAGGTAGTAACCCAGAGATTATTACCTTTGAAGTTCTGTTTATTAATTTGGACCCCAGCTCCTCAAACTCCCTCAACAGAACCTGATTCCTAGTTCTACCTATGTCATTGGTTCCTATGTGGACCATGATAACTGGATCCTTCCCCCTCATGCTCCAAGTTCTTCTCCAGCCGTGAGGAGATGTCCTTAATCCTGGTACAGGGCAGGCAACACATCTTTTGGGACTGCTGGTCATGGCTGCAGAGAACAGTGTCTATCTCCCTTATTATATTATCCCCTACCACTACCACATTCCTTTTTACTCCCCCCACTTGATTGGCCTCCTGTACCACGGTGCCATGGTCATGTTGCCCATCCTCCCTGCTGTCTTTGTTCTCATCCATACAGGTAGCAAGTACCTCATGCCTGTTGGACAAGGTCAAAGGCTGAGGCTCCTCCACCACTGCATCCTTGGTCCCCTTACCTGCCTGACTCGCAGTCACATCCTCATGTCCCTGACCACTAACCAAATCTAAACTACTGCCTAACCTAAGGGTTGTGACTCCTTCTTGGGTCAAAGTGTCCAGGCAACTCTCCCCCTCCCTGATGCATCGCAATGTCTGCACCTCGGACTCCAGCTCAACAACTCTGAGCTGAAGTTCCTCGAGTTGTAGACACTGACTACAAATGTGGTTGCTTGGGATCTCACTGGTCTCCACCAACTCCCACGTGTTGCAGTTACGACACACCACCTGCCCTGCTATCTCTGTCTAACCTTGTTTTATATATTTAATTAGTTAAAGTTTTTATTCACTCGATATTTTTAGTTTTATTAACTAGTTAGTTTATCTAGTTTGTTATTAATTTAATAAAGTAATAGCAAGTTGTAGTTTCCCAGCTCTTAGTTTAACTCACTGCCCCAGCTTAGAGAGCAAAAAAAATGGTAATACTCATCAACTAACCACCTATCTGCTGTCCTGAGACATCGCACCTTGATTATTTTTTTGTTGTTTTTTTATTGTTTTTGATTTCACCCTTTTATAGGGAGTGGTTCCTGGGCCTCCCGCTCAGGTCCGCTCTCTCACATTACTGTCACTGCCGCCCTCACCGCTATTTTTATAGGGAGTGGTTCCTGGGCCTCCCGCTCAGGTCCGCTCTCTCACATTACTGTCACCGCCGCCCTCACCGCTATTTTTATAGGGAGTGATTCCTGGGCCTCCTGCTCAGGTCCGCTCTCTCACATTACTGTCACTGCCGCCCTCACTGCTATTTTTATAGGGAGTGATTCCTGGGCCTCCCGCTCAGGTCCGCTCTCTCACATTACTGTCACCGATGCCATCGCTGCTGCTTTTATAGGGAATGGTTCCTGGGCCTCCCGCTCAGGTCCGCTCTCTCGCTTCAAAGTAATTTGTTTTATGTGAACTACTTTGAGATGTTTTTGAGAGAACTCATAAGGTGCTGCAAAACACGCTGATTTTTCTTTTCCTTGCTTTGCGTATGTCAATTTTAAAGAAATATAGGAATGTAATGAAAGGAGCCAGCAAGTTGTATGGAGAAAGCAGCGAGTCTGGGACTACATGCTGGAATTAAGGCTTCAGCAATTGCAATGTGGGTATTGTTGGTAAATGCATTGCTATGTTATACTGGCAAATCTGATCATACTGGCAGTGGTTTATCATGCACACACATGCATGGTAATCTGATGGACTGGCTTGCCCGCTCTTTACAGAATCCGCCTGATCTTCATTCCATTGAAATCTATAAAGGGCGGACATTCCATTTCACCAGAATAGCATCCAGGTTTGGAAGAGAGAAACCTACCCACTTTGTGTTTCAAAGGTTGGGTTTCAATTGATTTTAAGCGTGCACTAACCTCTAAACTGTAGCAAAATCAGAAATTGTCAACTTCAGCCTATATGAGCGATAACCGTGTGATACATATACAAATCTGAGTTTGACCAAACCACAGTCAACTCCTGTGATCCCTAATTCTGTGGCAGGCCATGAGAAGTATTGGGGAAGTCACAGTGTACATCGGCCGAAGATATCATATTCACTAATACTTTCTCAAATTTTGTTTATAAGCTTTTTTAATTTAAGGAATGCTCCGTACAATGCAAAATACAAGCATTGGGTTGCCATCAGATTTTTTTTTCTTAGATGAGATTTGTTTAGGGGCCTGTATTGAATTGATGCTATCTAAATTTCAGGTGTAAATGGAGTTTATGTGGGACAGAGTCAGATGGAAGGTCTCACTTCACGTAATATAAAAGCAGCCAGCCAGTGGAGATTGCACCGAATGACTGCAGATTAATGACTTGGGGCATTAAGAATATAAATATAAGTAAATCTGAAAAGAAGCCTTAAATCTTCTAAATAGCATACACAACTGCTTAAGATAATGCAGCTAAGACTTCTCATCTGTTTGATGACATTCCATAGGTAAGCCCTGCCCAGAGGGGAAACAGTTTGGAACTATTTGTTTTTGGATAAATGAACCAGCAGTATGCCAGAAGATTTTTTTTGATTAACATCTGATATGAGTTATAGAAAAAGAAATGTGAGTGCAGGGTTTTCCTTAAAATGAGAAAGCTTATAATTAAAATTTGGGGAAGTATCAGTTGTGGTGGCTAATATGCAAATGAGCACTGTCATTTTTCAGCTGCTTTTTAACTATAATCGAGTATAACTTGAATTTAGCTTCTTGACAATGAATAGACTTGTGTTGTTTTGCCCAAACGTCTGGCAGTTAATTAGGCACAACATAATAGTTTCCTCTTTCACATATTAAAATTCCTTATTTATATGCCACTATATTGTTAGCATCTGTTGATAGTAATCTTTATTTCTCTTTGTAAGTCCTTTTGATGTTTATTAACATGAAGAATGGCCACATTGGTGCACAGGGCTATTCCATTCGTTTTACCTGGTGACTATATTACATACTCTCAGATCAGATTAGGCATGAGTTAGCTGCAAACAAGGCACAATTGCCTTCAGCCGCAAATCTTGATAGGCCACTATTCTACCAGTAAAAGCACTGACACACAGATGCTTCTTAGAGATGACGCATTTCAATAGGTGATTTAATGCCTAAATACTAGGCTGAGGCTGCAAGAACTGAACTCATTTGTAACCGTTAAGAACCATTTATGAGAAAATAGTTATCTCCTTTCCTAAGGCTGGATTTGAAACCTGGCCTCCAGAGCTCAGCCATAGTAATGAGGCTGCCGGTAATTACTTTTATCCTGTTTATGCTGACAGCTTCAGGTCTGAGTGAAGTCAGTGTGGAGACTACCCTGACGAAAAGTTGACAGGGTAAACCCCCATATTATCATGGAAGTCCAACTTTTTCTGGTTATGTATTTCATACAGGTATCGTGCCAGTACAAGTGCTTAGTTCACTAATCTTTGACCTCCCTCGTGTCTCCAGTCAGCTAGGAATGGTAGTTTGGTGACTTTAAGTGACCACGCTGGTTTTCACGCGAGTAACCGTGATTGCATTTACTCTCACTGTCTGCAGAAGTGTCATTTCGGACGGCTGCCTCTTGTAGCAGTGTAAGAAACTTAGATGGGGGCCGAGACACACAGTGCAAGATACCACCGAGGTTGAAAGGGGTAGGTAAGAAAATGGGGTAAGCCACCAAGCTCGGCCTTTAAAAGCCTGAAGGTTGAGGGAGGATCGGAAGACTGAAATGCGGTTAAGGAATTTCATAGTTTGGAGCTCCTTGGGACGTTTTACTATGTTAAAGGCGCAATATAAATGCAAGTTGTTGTTGTCCTGCTGCAGACCTCACAGCAATGTCCGGACTGAGAGGACCGGAACCACGATGTGCAACTTCAGCATTTGCCAACTGTGCCACCCAGCTGACTGCCGTTTTTAAGCAAAGGAACCAAAAGTCCTTGTGGACTCAAACCCACAACTCTAATGCTCACAAGGTGTATAGTAAATTTAATACCATTCACGTGTAGGGAGTTTAGAAACATGTGTAGAAGGCACAGGGAAAGTAATGAATAAAGAGAATAATTGACTGGTAGGCAATTGGTTCCAGCTGCCTACTAATTAACAGCATCAGTTGTGATTTTTATATCCCAAGCTGTAATTAAAACTGGTTTTCATGTTATTTAGGACATTAAAGTAAAACAGTCCAATTTTATGATTCATTTAAAACACCCTGCCTTCATAAAAATGATCTGTTTAAAGTAAGTAAATCAACTTGAAACAAGTTTTTCTTATAATATTCTTCACATGTAGCATGCAGTCTATTAGTTAAAGATAATTTACATGATTGGAAACACCTTTTCAATTGCTTATATCAGCTGTGGGACAGCTATGAACTAGTTGTTCCCTGACACAAAGCATGTACACTGCAGTTCCTTTTATCACCTGCTTGCCTTACAGCAGCAGGCACCGATTTCCTGTTAGAATCCACAAAAAGCTCTGAGGTCAGTTTTTAACCTGTGGGGAGGAATTGTTTTTGGAGACTCATTGTGGATAGATGTCTACACACCATATAATCTTTTTGTGCCATTTGAGTCCAATGTGAATGGACGCAGAATTGAAACAAATCAAAACACTGAAAGCCCCTGAAGCGCAATAAAAGAAAGACTTACATTTATATAGCATCTTTCACAACCTCAAGACATCCCAAGGAGCTCTTACAGCCAATGAAGTACTTTTGAAGTGTAGTCACTGTTGTAATGTAGGAAACACAGCAGCCAATTTGCACACAGCAAGGTCCACAAACAAATGACCCGATAATAGGTTTTAGTGATGTTGGTTGAGGGATAAATATTGGCCAGGGCTCCGGGGAGAATTCCCCTGCACTTCTTCGAAATAGTGCCATGAGATCTTTTACGTCCGCCCAAGAGGGCGGACAGCGCCTCGGTTTAACATCTGAAAGACGGCACCTCTGACAGTGCAGCACTCCTTTAACCTAGATTTTCTGCTCAAGTCCCTAGAGTGGGAATAGAACCAACAACCTTCTGACTCGAGGCGAGAGTGCTTACCCACAGCTAACACCAGATGAGAAAAAATGGCAAAATACTGTTGGCGTCAGGGGGGGATTGGGCACATTTGCCAAAACTCATTGGGGACAGTGAAAGATATGAACTTGTGCGATGAAAGCTAGCAGCGGTAATGAAAGTTCCAAATGGCAGAACTTAGCACTGGTCACTGAAGTTTGAACGATTTGGAAAAAACATACCCAAAGGCCTCATTAAATAGGATTTGGCCTTGATGCTCGATGCAAGCTCTTTATACAAAAGAAACAATCTGTGGCCCAAGGGTGATGCTGAAATATATTTGGTTATTATTACGAGGAAACACATTTGTAGAAATGGTTAAATATTTTATTATACTTTTCAACTTTCATGAATCTGTGGCACATATGGTTTAAACACCAAACACTGATGTCATTTGAGAAAAAAGTGCATTTTCAGCTATTTAACCTTATCTACAAAACAAGTTAAAATGATCAAAAGTGGATCAATGCTCTTTAATGTTTTTACTTTAAACTTTCTTTCTTATCCATTACATTTAAGGGCTAATTTTCTGAGTGAACGCCGGTAGCAGGAAACCTTTGCCAATTGTGGCACGAAGGAAGTGGGGGATGCACAAGAGGTCAGAGTTGGAGGAACGCCGAGTTCTCGGAGGGTTGTAGGGCAGGAGGAGGTTACAGAGATAGGGAGGGGCGAGGCCATGGAGGGATTTGAACACGAGGATGAGAATTTTAAAATTGAGGCTTTGGTGGACTGGGAGCCAATGTAGGTCAGCGAGCACAGGGGTGATGGGTGAACGGGACTTAATGCGAGTTAGGATACGGGCAGCAGAGAGTTGAATGAGCTCAAGTTTATGGAGTTATAAAACACTGCTTTCCTGGAAAGAATTCATCAATGACAATAACTTTCTCACTCAGATTAATATATTCCTTACATTTTTGAGAGAACATTCAAAATTCTTATTGCATGTTCTCGTACTATATTAATTATTAAAAGACGAATAGCTGTATTTATCCGACTTAACATATTTTCCAGAATCACTGCTGAAGCAACAGGTTGAGGCAAACACATAAGAAATTGTTTTATAAGTAAAATTACCCCATATGGTTTGCCCTCACACAGCCCAATAAACAGTTTGAAAATGAATAGATCCTGTTCAACAGATTTCCAAACTTCCCTCAAAGTGAGGTACAATAGATCATTCCAAGTCTCATTTGAAGGAGAACACACAAGCCACTTTCATTGGCAAGGGATGAATTCCAACTAATGACATGGGGAATAATAGGAGTCACTGGGATTAAATAGGTTAACCCCTGAAAACGGGCGCTGGGATCACGCGGAGTCATTAACCCGTGCCCGGTCACTGAGATGCAGGCAGCACGTGGCGTTCGTGCTGCTTGGTGATTACAGTGATTGCTGTGTGCAGCCAATGCCACCTGCACTGTTGATTGGCTGCACGCATCAGCAGGGGGCCCCAACATCGGGAGTGGCGAGCACTACTTAAAGGCAGCTTGCAGCTCTTAAAGGGGAGGTGCACTGTGGCTGCACGGAGACCTGGAATTGGTGTGGCAACTAACTCTGTGGTGGAATATACTGAAGAATGGTTGGGCCTGCGAGACAGTGTGCACCAAGGTCCTCGGATGATGCACGAGAGGTCGACGCACAGTGGGGCATCCTTTATCTGCAGGGAGGTAGGAGGCCCTCCATATACATGCTGAAGAGGCCGTGGGAGCAAGTTGCGGACAAGGTGAATGCCAGGGGCATCGCACCATGTACGTGGGTACGGTGCAAGAAGAACTTCAATGATTTGACTTGAGTGGCCAAGGTGAGTGATTTCAACTGTCAAGTAGCATATCCTACCAAATGCACCACTAGCCTCATCCACTGCTCCACGCACGACACCCCCCATCACCCACCTACCAACAAACTCTTTCCATCAGTATGCAACTCTTCAAATCAGATGCTTCATCTCACCCTCACATGGTACCATTCTTGCAAGCCGCACACCCGCAATTCGCAGGTCACACACACTGGCAACTATTCAATCATGACAGCCACATCACTGGACACTCACTGACACACTTCCCTCTTTCTTGCTGGAGAAGGTGGCACATAACAACAGGCAGCAGGAAAGACCTGAGGGAAGACAGGCCTACATGTCCTCACCCCCATGGAGGAGACAGTGTTGTCGATCATTGGGCGGGCCATTGCTATGGCCATGGCCACTGGCGGTGCTGGAGGGATCGATGAGGGGGGGGGGGTCTCTGCATACCTAATCCTCCTTCTTGCTCCCCACTTCTCCCTCATCCCACAATCTTTACCGACTCATGTGCTGCAGGTGGTGTGAGCACGCACGTCTTACTTTCTCCTCTCTCCACACCACAACTTAACCCGTGTCCCTTTGTAGTTGCAGATACCCAAGATCTGGAACAGGCACCATCAGAGGAGGCAGAGGAAGATGACAGTGATGAGGCAGACACACCATCACTCAATCTTACGCGCACAGCCACCAGCTCAGAGACTGACGCTGCATGTCGTTTAGAGGCTAGTTTAGAAGAGGGATCTGCACATGGTGAGACACCGGGCACAAGTGTGTAGGATCCGTGGTGGGGGGAGCGGATCCTGCAGGTGGCAGCTCACCGAAAGGTGAGGCTGCACACTAATTCTGATGCAGAGTAATCAGATGATGACTTTGATAGGTCAGGCTGCAGAAGAAGGCTGATGGGCGTACACAACCAAATGTTTATTGCACTGGAAAGCCTGCCAGAAAGCCTGTGCGCAATGTCAAGGGGCATGGAGGAGTCCAACTTGGCACAAGATTTTGCGCAGAGCTTGGAGCCCATACTTTCCCACATGGAGCGGGTGGTCACCTCCATCAGTACACCTGTGGAACCCACCATGATGCAGCGCCTGATGACCGATGTCACAGCTTCCATTGCAGCACAAACATCTGCCATCCAAGGTCTGACTGCTGCCTTGGAAGCTCAGACTGCTGCTATCGTGGCTCTGGGTTACACTGTGGAACAGGGCTTCAAGGACATCACAGCAGTCCAGCAATCTGTTCTCCAGCTGATCACCAGGATTGCTGAGGCAATGGCATGGCACCATGGAACAGGAACCTGCTGTCCTCTCTCAGGATTGTAAACAATTTTACAACACCAAGTTATAGTCCAGCAATTTTATTTTAAATTCACAAGCTTTCGGAGATTTTCTCCTTCCTCAGGCAAATGTTTCAAGATCTCCTTGAAGCCTACGCATTTATACATATTGAACAATAAAACATGGTGTTTACAGACTGCCCCTGCAACTGCCCGTTGCCAAGGCAATCACCGTGTTCAGACAGAGAGGTGTTACCTGCAGAACCTCCGAATACACATTCAACTCTCTGTCTGAACACGGTGATTGCCTTGGCAACGGGCAGTTGCAGGGGCAGTCTGTAAACACCATGTTTTATTGTTCAATATGTATAAATGCGTAGGCTTCAAGGAGATCTTGAAACATTTGCCTGAGGAAGGAGAAAATCTCCGAAAGCTTGTGAATTTAAAATAAAATTGCTGGACTATAACTTGGTGTTGTAAAATTGTTTACAATTGTCAACCCCAGTCCATCACCGGCATCTCCACATCATGACTCTCTCAGGATGACAGCATTCCTGCTTCCATCCCTTCCACTCCGCCAATGCCCTTGCTGTTTCCTGTCAGCCAGCCCGGCTAGACTGCTGCAGCCCAGGCTGAGATGGTGCAGTCTGAAGCCAGGTCCTCTCTGCCCAGAGATGCTTGAAGTCGTCCTTCAAGGCAATCTGCACTCTCCTCCATTGAAGGTCAGCAGGCTTCCACCACCCATACTCCCGTCACTGGGGATGCATCTCGTAGGAGCACTAGGATAGGTAAAGGCAGACGAACGATAGGCACTAAGGGTGAATAGTCTCATTTTGTTTGAATTATTACGTGTTAATTTATAAATTTGGATTTGAATTTGCATTTGGTGTTGGTTTTCATTTCTGCAATGAGCTGAGGGAGGAAGCAATGTGTTATCATGAGGAGGAAGATTTTATAGTCATGTGGGAGCGGAAAGGTAAGGAATGTGGGACTGTTGGTGAATGGGGAGGTGTCGTTGAGGTTTCTGGTATTGTGCATTAATAATCTGATCATGCAGAGCCCTGGCAGACAGGGCCTGTCTACCTTGTTGTCTCCCTGCCTCTCCCTCCACTTCCTGCTGCACTTCCTCCTCCTACTCTCTCTTCTGGCAGCTTCCAGTCATGTTCAATTCCCAGATGAAGCCCTAGCAGGCCATGCATGTCTAGCAGCAACCTTGTTCAGCACACTATTTTAATTGCCACTAACAGTACTGCACGACCAGCCAGACCACTCTCTATATAATACTGCAACTTTCTCCAAGCATAGGAAACTTTCACAAACACCCATAATTGTACCAGCAGCCAGAATAACTAATCCAGCAGCTAACCTGCAACTCCTGCTGGTGGGGGCTCCGTCATGCCCTTTTACTCCTGTTCAGCTGTGCGAGGTTAGGACAGTCCTTTGGCTGAAGCAAGGAATTCGAAAATGGAGATGGCTGCTTCAAATCAGTGTTGCACACTGATCTACGTCACAATCTCCCGACTCTACTTGCTGCAGGCGCTCTGTTTGGTGCACGTACGCAAATGCCTTTACCAAGATGGCGACCTGTGCACGTCACGCTGGAAGTGTGTGCGTGCATTTCGGATGCCATTTTCGGTGCTTAGGAGTCCGCGTAGCGCGCCTACACAACGGGCGCTACTTGGCCCAATTTAACCGCCACCGACCC